>NW_006408613.1:7820692-7822013 GCF_000296735.1 Chrysochloris asiatica | reverse complement strand
CTTATTAGACAACTGGAAAAATCAGAATGCTACTAAGAACTGAGATACTATAATAAAATATTCTAATGAATAGCAAGAGTGGCTTTCAGATCCGTTGGTGTAAGCAAAAACAGGAACTGCTCAGTGTTTTGTCAGCTGAACGAAAGTCTTTAGCTCTCCTGAGGGAATGCTTTGCCTCTAAAATAACTGAAATGAGCAAGAGGTGATCAGCTTGTTCCACAGTAAGACTTTGTCCTTAAATTTACTAGAAGTTAAAGCATGAAAGAATCACTAGCCCAAGAGTGACTGATTTAACCACCTCAAAGTGCCTATTTTGTTTCTCTAGAATCATCCAATGATGAATATGTTTTCAGTTATTACAAATGGTAAAATTAAAATCCAATGCAAGCTTGAATTTAGTTTTATACATGCTAAAAAGAGCATGATGCAAATATTCTGTCATTCCCAATTCAGAGTTATTGGATGAAGTAATATTCAGTGAACACTATTGTTAATCCTCACATCTGACACCACATTTTACTTAAGAAGAAACATTTTTTACTCCACAAAAGAGGGCTATCAAACGTACACAAAATAATAGTGCTAATTATATTAAGAAAATGTGAGAAATGAAGCAAGAAGCAACTATTCTACACTACCCACCATCACAACAACAAAAAAGACTTTAAGAACCAAGAGAAAATTAAGAAACAGTGTTGTTTATCAAATGATCATGAAATGTAGAAAGAATTTGGAGGGGAAATAGTTGTAGGGAAAAAAAAAATTTTTTTGTAATAGGAGGACCTGTCAAAAAGTCAAAACAAGAAGATCAGAAACCATAGGAAGAAATTGGAAGAATTTTGAATAAATACAAAGTAACTTCATCTTTACATCAGTAACTACAGTTCCACAGTCATGGAATAAATTGTACTTATGCTTCATCCATTGTTCCATAACATACTAATGATTATTATAACTTATGACTCATAAACTCCTAAAATATACATAAAACATATTCCTCAAGTTATGTATTTAGATAATTAGATTATAGCATTTAAAAATAAACTTTTTTGACTATTTGTTTATACATTTTAAATGACTTCATATGTCATATTTTATTTGAAGAGCCTGATTATGATTATTTATTGGTAATAATGTAAAATGTCAAGAGGTAAATAGACATTCTCTGTGTGTATGTATGTACTTAATTCTCATTCTGACAAATCCATCAGGGCAAATCCATTTTAAATATATAATATAAAATGAAAAGAAAATTCCAATTTGATATAATTATTAATATTCAATATTAAGAGATCAGTACAATCTCTTTAAAGATTCAGAT
>NW_006408613.1:7817710-7818765 GCF_000296735.1 Chrysochloris asiatica | reverse complement strand
GTTTAAAATCAGGAAAGGTGTGCGTCAGGGCTATATCCTTTCACCTTATTTTTATAATCTGTAGGATGATCAAATAATCTGAAAAACTGCACTGTATGAAAAAGAATGTGGCATCAGGATTACAGTAAGGCTCATTAACCATATGTAATAAACAAATGACACAACTCTGCTTGCTGAAAAGGATTATAATTTGAAACACTGATGAATATCAAAGACTCTAGCTTTCAGTGTGGATTATAATTCAATGTAAAGAAAACAAATATCATCATATGGGGCCAATAAACAACATCATGATAGACTGAGAAAACATTGAAGTTTTCAAGGATTTTATTTTACTGGTTTTATACACATTGAATCAGCAGTCAAGAAATCAAAGGATGTGCTGCACTAGACAAATGTGTTGCACAAGACATCTTTAAAGTGTTAAAGAACAAAAATGTCACTTTGAGGACTAACGTGAAACTGACCCTAGTCATAGTATTTTTAATCAACTCATATTCATGGACGTTGGACAATGAATAAAAAGACTGTAAAATCTTGTCAAAGAATATTTAAAGTACCATAGATTTCCATAAGAGCAAACAAATCTGTAGTAAAAGAAGTATAGTCAGAATACTCCTTAGAAGTAAGAATGGTGAGATTTCATCTCATAAATGGAGTCCTGGTGTGGCTTTGCAGCTTAATGCACTGGACTGCAAGGTTGGTTTGAATAGTAAGGTCAGTGGTTCAAGCTCACCAGCCACTCCTCAGAATCCCTTATGCAAGGTCTTTAAGAGTCAGAACCTACTTGAGGGCACTTAACAACAACAACATTATTTGGACATGTTATCAGGAGACACTACTTCTGGAAATGGACATCATGCTTGGAAATGAAGACCTCCCAACATGCTAGACAGGCAAAGTTGCTACAACATGTGCTCAAACATTGACAACTATGAGGATGACACAAGACCGGGCAGTTTTTTATTTTGTTGGCCATAGAGTGGCTATGAGTCATAACTGATCAGATGGCAAGTAACAGAAACATAGAAGTGAAATCATAGAGTATATTCATA
>NW_006408613.1:7815450-7817610 GCF_000296735.1 Chrysochloris asiatica | reverse complement strand
TTTTTTTTTTTCTCTCTCAGCGTAATAATTCTAAGATTCATTCATGGTGCTGCAAGTATCAGATCATTCTTTTTCATGTCTTAATAGTATTTCATTTTAGTCATATGCCACATTTTATCTTTTCACATGTTTATGGACATTTGAATTGTTTACAGCTTGGGAATTTTAAGGAAAACTTCCTATGAATATTTGTTTACAAGTATTTGTGCATATGTTTTCATTTTCTGTCTTGTTTAACTTGTTGAGGTTAAATTGTTGAATCATATTTTAAGCTCATTTAAAATTTTTTATGTAAAGAAACTACCAAATTGTTTCTCAAAGTGATTTTTTACATTCTTAATGAGAGTTTATGGGAGTAGCAATTTCTATAAATTCTTGGCAATGTTCAATATTTTACATTTTACAAAGTGATTTTTTACATTCATAGCAAGAGTTTATGGGAGCTGCAATTTCTCTAAATTCTTTCCAATGTTCAATATTTTACATTTTAACCATTTTAGTAATTATGTCTGATAATCTGCTTTTTCATCATTTAAGTTTGTATATTTTTCTCTGCTAGCTAACATACTGTTATCATGTATTGTTATCACTGATGTTTAAGTTCCTTACCATTATTTGTTTTCTTGAGTCATTTCATTAAAGCACCACTTATGCCGTGTATTTGGTAAAATCTGAACATTTGCAGAAAAATAAAAAATTTTGCTTTCTTGAGTGTTTGAACCACAGCTACATCAGGAAGCAGTTATGACTATAGAACTTTCTCCTTCCCTTTCTGAATCTGACCCCACTTAAGTTCCCCATATCCTGAATGCTAATTAAGTCAAAAGATGAGGCTTTCTGCTCCTGTGAAGATTTACAGCCTCAGAAACCCTGTACGGAGTCGGAACCGATTCCACGGCACATAACCATTACCACCACCACCACTGTAGTCATTAGGATGCCATTTTTATGCCTTCAAAGAGTCTGGTAAAAATTGTTTGGCACTTACAACAATATATGATAATAAGATATCCACTGAATTTCAAAGTTTAGCTACAAGAAAAATTATTTTTATTACATAAAGAAATTCAAGGAATGGTAGCTACTAACGCCATGTTATGATAGTGAGCCAAAATGCTAGACTCTCTGGAATTAAAGCTTTATTTCACTGTCTGGATTTTAAAACTTCTTAACTTTATTTCTTCACGTCTTTTAAGGGCATTTGCCAGCTGTGTGATTTACCAGTTCAGCTCATAAACAGATGCTAACATCACACTTTGACAGCAATTGATTTGAAATGAGAAGGCTTCCTCCTGTTAGAGGCAATTGATGCTCTAGAGATAATTTTCAAAGGGGCCTCTTGCTTCATTTTTGAATTTGATTAAAATGACTTATTATTAGCCTGATCAAATTAAATACTTACCTTTACATTTGCATGGAAGTGAGAAAAAATATATGAGCTAAATGTAGTTAACTAAAGCTTAATAAATACCATTATTTTATAGTAATGCATTATGAATATTAAATGTGTAGAGTATGATGTAATAAGTTCTTTTATATCTAATACACATTAAATTACATTTTTCTGAGATATTTGTTGTTGTTGTTCAATTCTGTTGAGTCAGTTCCTACTTCTAGAGACCCTAGGCACAATAGAATGAAACAATACCTGGTCCTGTGCTATCCTTGCACTTACTGTTAAGATTGAGCCCTATGTTTCTGCCACTGTGTCAGTCCATTTCATTGGGGGTATCCTTTGTTGCTGACCTTCCAGTTTACCAGGCATGATGTTCTTCTCTAGGGACTGGGCTCTCCTGATAATACATCTGAAGTGTGAAGAAGAAAATCTCTCCATCTTGGCCTATAAGGAGCATTTTGGTTATACTTCTTCCAATACAGATTTGTTTATTCTTCTGGTATTCCATGGTACTTTAAATTTTCTTCCCCAGCACCGTAACTTAAATGCATCAATTCTTGTACAATAGTCCTTATCCACTGCCCAACTTTCACATGCATATAATATATTGAAAATGCCATGGCTTGACAGGCACATCTTAGTCCTCACACTGACATCTTTGCTCTTGAACACTTTAATGAGGTCTTGTGCAATACATCATTAGATATCATAACTGCTACTTTCATGGGGATTGATGGTGGATACTAGCATAGTAAACTCTTTGA
>NW_006408613.1:7792956-7809338 GCF_000296735.1 Chrysochloris asiatica | reverse complement strand
TAGTCTGCCTCTCCTTCTTCCTTGTCTGTCTTAGTCTGCAATCTCAGCTGAAACTTGTCCACTATGGGTGCTGGTATTTGAACTACCATTGACATTGTTTTCAGTATCACAATAACCCCCAAGTTACCATAGTACAACAAATTGACAAATGAGTGGCAGATGTACCTGGTGGGTTCAAGTTGCTAAATTTTTGATTTAGTAGTCAAGCGCTTTCACCACTTTGCCATGAAAACTCCATTAGGTTTTCTTGTGTATTTTTTGTTTGTTTAGTTTCTATCAAGTTCACTTTATAAAGCCCGCAAGTATATAAACTGCAAAGCTGAGTTAGTGATTCCTAATGTTAAAACAACAGGACACCCAACAATGTAAAAATAACAAAGTAAGACAAGATTTTTAAAATTAATTATAGTGTTTCACCTTGAGACTGGCAGAGACAAGGAATAAAAACAACATATTATTACCTTGTGCCATCATATGTCATGTTGTTTAATAAGGTGGAATCACTTCAGGTGACATTAAAGAATTAGATGTGGCAATTGAAAGAGCCAAGATGGACTCACTCCAGAATACTGTTCCATTGATTGATTTTGAAAGTGATAGCTGTAATAAAAACAAATAAACAAACAAAAAACAGAGAGAAGTCAAGCTAACATACATAAAATATCATGTTTTTAAGTATCTAAGTGTCTGATTTGAACTGCTAGATACTTAGTCTGTAGAATAGAATAATTTCTAGCATTAAAAATGTAAAATGACATGCACTTAATGTAAATTATGAGATAGAATTCTTTGGCTCAATATAAGTTGAAATAAGAATTAAAATTCTGAATATGGTAGAAATATTAACTTTCTCAGAGTATTAACTACCCTGTCCTTGTATGCCCTCTTATTTAATGAAAAGTATTAAAGATAGGAAAATACAAATTTGTAACATAGCAAGCCTAAAGCCTAACTATAATTTCATATAATAATCAGCCTTGTTTAATGATCAGTATTTCATGCAATAATAACTCATATCTTATTAAAGGTATTTTACAGTAATACTGATTTTTGGTTAATATTTTCTTTTTATTTTACAAGAGACCTATGTTTTTGCTCATAGTGCTCCAATTCTGCTTGAGAGATAATCCTTTTGTTTTAGTGGAAAATACAATGCAGTTTCCATTAACCATCAGGATTGTACTTAAGATAGGAAAGTGACCTTTCTTTTTTCTCTCCATTTCAAAAGATATAGCAATTCCACTCATTACCTCATATGTATTTATCAAATATGCTATATGAATATTTCTTGCCTTGTTTAATGTATTGTCTTTTGAAGAGAGAAAGAGAAACACTAGTCAGATTTTGTTGTTGTTGTTGTTGAATGCATTTATTAAGGACAGAAGGCACTGAGAAGCAGTTAACACCAATAGAAAAATGCAAACTCTTTGTACCATACTCTCTCTACTTTTCCTGTGCATTCCAACACATATTGTAATTGTCAAATGTGTTTTCTACACAGGCAGATCCTCTACTTGTCATTTTATGATGTAGTAATAATTTATGGGAGTTCATGGCAACATTCAACTACTTTTAAACTACTGTATTCTGAATGTCAGGTTATATATTTTTTTGAATAGATGTATATATATAGTATTTTCTGCCTAATATGAATCATTCAATCATGATAAGAATGACAAAGTGAACGATGTCATTATATAAAATAGGGACACCTTTTAATTCCTCTTTATTTCAGTGAATAAGATAAGTTTCATGTTCCGAATATGATGCTAGACGTTATTTTAGCAATCATATGTATTACTACCCACTACTTATCTGTCAGTTTGTCTTATTGTAGTGTCTTTCATATTGCTGTGATGCTGGAAGCTATATCACTGATTTTTTAAATACCAGCCAGTTCATCCATGGTGAACAGTTTTCAGGGGAACTTCCAGACTAAGACAGATTAGCAATAACTAGAGACAGGCTATTTCTGAGAGTTTAGACACTGGAAACCTTTGAATAGCAGTGTAACATTGCCATATGTAGTGCCAGAAGATGAAAACATTATGAATAGTACTGGACTATTGTATGAAGTGGATTGGCACAGTGGCATCAGCAATGGGCTCGAACATAATAACAATTTTGAGGATAGGGCAGGACTGGGCAGTGTTTCATGCTGCTGTGCACAGGGTCACTATGAGTGGGTACTGACTCAATGACACCTAACAACAACAACATGTATTATTTCAGTCATAGCAACTGCAACCACATATACATGAACAAAGCACAGCTAGGCATTTTACTGATGAAGGATTAACAAACACTAACTGAAGATACACTTTATGATATGTTTTTCTTGATGATATATCTTTAGTAAATGTACTACTAAATCAAAGTAGCCTACCATTCAATATTTTTTCAATGTTTCCAACCAGAAGAAATACATTCAACATAAATAGACCAAACAAGTCATTAGCCAGCTTTATCAAACAATTACAATTACTTACTATTTTAAATGTGGGCATATTTGCATTTTACCCCTTACATGCAAGTTAGGTCCCTACACAGATAAAATGCATTGTGCTGTGGGTTAGACGTTGGTTGACAGATCAAACCCACCAGCCACTCTGTGGGAGAAAGATGAGACTCTCTGCTCCTTTAAATATTTACAGGCTCAGAAAGTTTATATAAGGTTGGTATGAATCAGAATCCACCACTTGTCTGTCAGTTTGTCATAATGTGGTGGCTTGTGTGATTCTGAAAACTATGCCACCAGTATTTGAAATACCAGTGTGGTCACCCATGATGGATATTTTTTAGCTGAGCTCCAGAGAGATGACGAAGAAAAAGAGGCAGACTATTTCTGATTGTTCACTGAAAACCTTTAGAATAGCAGCATCAGTTATATTTCCAGAAGACAAAAACATTATAAATAGTACCAAAATATTGTAAGACATAGTGTCAAGAGATGAACCTGTCAGGTTGGAAAGCTCTCAAAATATGACAGAGGAAGAGCTCCTTTCTCAAAGTAGAGTTGACCAAGATGATGCTAATGAAGTCTAGATTTCAGGACCTTCATTAGCTGATGGGGCACAACTCAAAATAAGGAGAAACAGTTGCAGACATCCATTAATAACCAGAATATGGAAGGTATAAAGTATGAATCTAGAAAAATTGGAAAATTTTGAAAAATGAAACAGAATACATACCTATCGATATTCTAAGCATTAGTAAGCTGAAATGGGTTAGTATTTGTCATTTTGAATCGGGTTATCACATGGTTTACTAGGCTAGGAACAACAAAATGAAGAGAAATGGCACCACATTCATCAACAAGAAGAACATTTCAAGATCTATCTTGGAGTATAATACCCTCTGTGAAAGGACATGCATCTCCAAGGAAGGCCAGTTAATACCACTATTTTTCAAATTTATGCACCAACCACTAAAGCCAGTGACTATGAAATTGAAAAATTCTACTAACTTCCTCAGTCTGAAATTGATCAAACATATAATCAACTTATATTGATAATTACTGTTTGGAAACAAAGAGTACAGTCAGTTGTTGCAAAATACAGCCTTGGTGATAAGAAATAATGCTGGGGATTGCGTGATAGAATTTTGTAATCCCAATGAGTTGTTCATTGCAAATACCTTTTTAAAACACATAAAAGACTATTATACACCTGACTATCTCCAGATGGCATACACAGAAATAAAATTGACAACATCTGTGGTCAGAGACAGGATAAAAGCTACACATATCATCAGCCAAAACAAGACCAGGGAAGACTTTGAAACAGACCATCAATTGCTTCTATACAAGTTCAGGTTGAAGCTGAAGAAAATGTTAGAAGTCCACAAGAGCCAAAATATGACCTTGAACATATCTCTCCTGAATGTAGAGACCATCTTAAGAACAGATTTTGTGCATTAGATGCTAATGACTGATGACCAGAGAGCTGTGGGATAACATGCCACAGGAAGAAAACAAAATGTTACTAAGAAGACAGGAAAGAAAGAAAACACCAGCTGCTCCTCACAAACCTTATATGGGAGGGATCGCTATGAGTCAGAATTCACTTGCTAACACTTAACAACAACAATATTATCATTTTGGTGGTGGTTACACAATTATATATTTTAGTAAATTTCACCAAATTAAATATACATTCACCACCCCCAAAAATGGAATCCTTGTGTGGTGCTGTGGGCTAATACGTTGGACTGAAAAGTTTTTTAAACCACAAGGTCGGTGGTTCAAGCTCACCAGCCACTCCTTGGAAACCCTATACAGGGTTGCTATGGGTCAGAACTGACTCAAAGGCACACAACAACAACAACCTGAAAATAAATTTAATTATACATATTTTTTCCTCAATTGATCTTATTAAAGAATAATAATTGTTGGAATAGAGTTATTATTGTTTTGTTTTTAAGTGCTATTTCCCTACAGGGTTTCTGAGGAGTGACTGTTAGATTTGAACTCATCTTTTGGCACTATTTCTGATCATCTTCCATTACCATTCATCAGGCTTTTATTGGCTAATTTTTCACAAATGGTCTACCACTCATTTTTCCTATTTTTTTCATAGTCTGGAAGCTCCATTAAAACCTGTCCATCATATTGACCCTGAATATTTTGAGCTATCAGTGGCATAACTTTCAGCATCGCAAAATGCAAGCCACTAGAGTATGATGAACTGACAGTGGAATGGTTTTACAAAATACTTGTAGTTATTAAGTGCCATCAAGTTGACTTTTACTCATAGTGATTCTATGCACAGACGAACAAACTACTCTTCAGTTCTTTGCCCTTCTCACAAGTTTTGTTATGACTGAGTCCACTGTTGCAGCCACCATATCAACCCTTCTCATTAGGGGTCTTCTTCCTTTGTGCTGACTTTGTGCTTTACCATGATGTCCTTTTGCAGGGATTCTTCACTCTTGAGAAAATGTCCAAAGTTCATAAGACAAAGTCTTACCATGCTTGCTATGGAGCAGCATATTGGCTGTACTTTGCTCTAAGACAGATTTAATTGCTTTTCTGGAAGTTCATGTTACTTGCAATATTCTTTGTCAACACCATAATTCCAATGAATCTGTTCTTCTACAGTCTGGCTTATTCATTGTTTAGCTTTCACAAACATATGATGTGAATGAAAATACCGTATTTGGGTCAGGCAAATGTTAGTTCTCAAAATGACACATTTTCTCTTTAGATTTTTCAGATGTCTTTTGGAGCAGATTTGTCCAAAACACTATTTCCTTTAATTTCCTTAGTGCTGCTTCCATGAACATCAATTGTGGGTCAAGTAAGATGAAATATTTGACAACTTCAATCTTTCTGTGTTGGTGGGTCATGTTGTTAGGTATTTTGTTTCCTTTACATTGAGGTGTAACCCATACTTGAATGCTGTAGTCTTTGGTCTTCATTAGTAAGTATTTTTAGTCCTCTTCACTTTCAGCAAGGTTGTATAACCTGTATGTATACCACAGGTTGTTGATGAGTCTTCCCACAATACTGATGCCACATTCTTTTTCATATAATCGACCTTTTTAGATTGTTTACTCAGCATACAGATTGAATAAATATGGTGAAAAAATCCAACCCTGTCCCACACATTTCCTGATTTTAAATCACATAATATACCCTTGATCTGTTTGAATGACTGCCTCTTGGTCTTTGTACATATTCTGCATGAGCACAAGTAAATGTTTTCTGAGTAGCCAAGTTGTATTTTGAGTGTCTTCCAACTTGAGGAATTCACCTTCTGGCACAATATTAAATTAAGTTCCACAGCTTTTCATAGGTTTTCAGAGACTTATTCCTCAGAAGTAGACCTATTCCTTGTTCCTAGTCTGTTCTTAGTCTAGACACTCCACTGAAACCTGTCTACCATAGGTGGTCCTACTGGTATTTGAAACACTGGTGTCATAAATTCTAGCATCACAGAAACAGGTGATACACCAGAGTATGACAAATTGATAGATGTTGTTGTTGTTGTTAATGCCGCCAAGTATGTAGGTGTATAGAGTTTCCAAGAATCAACTGGTGGGCTTGATCTGCTGACCTTGTGGTTCAAACTGACTTTGTGGTCCAGTGCTTATCCTACAGCACCCTTCCAGGACTGAATTTACAGACTGGGGACCAAATAGTAGTGCACATTTAAAATAATATAGACATATATCTTTTCAAAAATAAATGTTTCAGTTTAGAAAAGCTTTATGTTTATAGAAAAGTTAAGATAATACAGAGAATTGCTATAAATTGGTAACATATAACATGAAGTAATTTCAAAAGGCATGCAGAAAATTTTCATTATTTTTTAATTCAATTTCCACAAAATTTTTGAAACCATCTTGTATTGATGTGATGTTTTCATTTCAACTAGTAATCCAACATTACTAACTAAATACCACATTTTATTCTGATTTTCTTAATCTTTACCTAATATCAGTTTCCTGTTGTAAAACTCCATCCAGTATACCACATTATTTTTAGTCATCATTTAGGCTATAATATAACAGTTTCTCAGGTTTTCTTTTTAAGGAGTATTTGTCTTTTTTGTTTTATGTTTTGTCGTTGTTATATTTTAGAATGTACATAAACTGGGGTTTATCTGGTGTTCTCATGATTAGAATGGGACTGTTGGATTTTGTGGGAAATGCCAAGCATTCCTTATATCTTTTAATGACTCTTGTCAAATGAATTATGTTAATTTAGTTTGTAATCTTCCAGATTAATGACTTGCTAAACTGATAAAAATAAAAGTAATAACAATAATAATGTACTATGAGAGACAACTTCTCACCATCTTGGCTTCTATTGAGCATTTTGACTACTTCTTTTAGCACAGGTTTGTTTGTTCTTATGTAGGTCCATGGTACTTTCAATATTCTTCCCTAACACCATAATTCAAATGAATACATTCTTCTGCAGTCTTTCACATTCATTGTCCAACTTTTATCTACATATGATGCCATTGAAAATACCATGACTTGGGTCAGGTGTACCTTAGTCATCAAACTGCCATCTTTGTTCTTGAACACTTCAAAGATGTCTTGTGCAGAAGGTTTACTTAATTCAATATGGCATTTGATGTTTTGAATGTTGTTTCTATTAGTGTTGATTGTGGATCCAAACCAAATGCAATAAAATATATTTGACAACTTCAATCTTTCCTCCATTTATCATTATGTTTTTTTTATTGTACCAGTTATAAGGATTTTTGTTTTTTTGTTGTTTTACATTGAGGTGCAATCCATACTGAAGGGTATGGTCTTTGATCTTTATCAGTAAGTATTTTAAGTCCTCTTCCCCCTCAGCAAGCAAGATTGTATATTTTACACATTACAGGTTCTCAATGAGCCTGTGTGTGGAGTCTTGGTGTGGCACTGTGGGCTAATGTGCCAGACTGCCAAGCCATTTGAATTGCAAGATTGGCAGTTCAAGCTCACCAGTTGCTCCTTAGAAACCCTATACAGGGTTACTATGGGTCGGCACTGACTTAACAACACTTAACAACAACAACAACAACAACAACACTTAACAACAACAACAACAATGAGCCTGTGATATCCTGTCCTTCTTTATATAATCCAGTTTCTCAGATTATTTGCTGAGCATACAGTTTGAGTAAGTATGGTAAAAGACTACAACCCTGGAGCACACCTTTCCTGATTTTAAGCCCTTCACTGTCTCCTTGTTCAGTTTGAAAGGCTGCCTCTTGGTCTATGTGCAGATTCTTTTTAAGCACAATAAAGTGTTCTAGAATACCCATTCTTTGCAATGTTATTAATAGTTTGTCATGATCCACACAGTGAAAGGAAGGAAAATAGAAACGTAATTTATGGCACATTTAATATTTTAAGATGAATTCTCTCAATAGTTCTGGATATATAATAGTGTTTTTTTGTTTTTAACTTGAGATGTTAGCTATTATTAAGTTCATGTGTCTTAGTGACTTGCCAGTGAATAAACTAACTTAATTATTTCTAAATATGTCTTCCTATTTATTTGTTTCTGATCTCATTGAGAAAACGAATCTTGATTTTTTTGAAGGGGTGCACAAAAATGTTATATTCTAGTTATCTGAATTCTTTAACTGGGTGGTGTTACTAAGTGTGTCGGATTTATTCTGACTTATGTTGTTGTTGTTGTTAAGTGCCATCGAGTCGGTTCCGACCCATAGCGACCCTGTACAGAGTTTCCGAGGGTGTAAATCTTTACAGGAGTAGAAAGCCTCATCTTTCTCCCGCGAAACGGCTGGTAGTTTCGAACTGCTGACCTTGCGGCTCGCAGCCCGATTCGTAACCACTACGCTACATAGCGACCCTGTTTAGCATTTCTTAGGAAAGACAGAAGGGTTGGTTCTAACTCATAGTAACTCTGTTTAGCATTTCCCAGAGAAAATTGAATGGTTTGAACCTCTTGCCTTGTAGTTACTAGTACAGAGCTTATGCTATAGTGACACACCAGGTATTTAAATAACCTCCTTATGACACGCATACATAAAAACTTTCACAGTTTTCTAACTTTGTCAAAAAGAATATATTCATGTACATTTACTTTAAAATAAATATGTGCATATTTTTATTTCTTGAAAATAGTAATTCTAGAATAGTAAATCTATTTTATTTCTTTTTGATATCTCTGGTTCATCTGGTAAGCAGTACCTTCATCCATCATTTTCACTTATTTATTCTAAAGTTTACAGAGAAGTTGTGTTATATTTTTAAAGTTTACAGTGAACATGAATTTGACAATAAACTAGGAACATCTGGTTAGTACAGATTGTAAGCCTAACGGGACTACTCTATAAAGATTACCATTTAGCACACTGAAATACTTCACTTGCTAGGCAGAAAGTTGAGGGTCCTGCTGAGTTCAGGGATTGCAAAACAGCCAGCCTACATCATGTTGAAGGCTTTACCAAGGTAAAGATTATTATTGTGTATGTGAAGTGGATTTAAAAAATTTCTTAGAATATTACATTATTTTTTAATTTAATTTTTCATTAAGTCAAAAATATTAAAAACTCTAACCAACAAATCAATTAAGCAATCTAAATATAAGTCAAATTGAGCATAATATAAATGAAATTATCATATTTATTGCCATATCATACACCTGAATTGCTTCTAATTATTGAAAATAAAATTGTATCATAAATAATTCTCACATATTCTGAGATACTTCTCTTTACTAATTTAGCTCTTCTATTGATTTTCTATATCATTGGAGGCATACTGGAAAACATTATAAGAAAATATAAAAGAATGTATCCTTTAAAGTGACTTATTTCTTCTACTTCCTTAATCTATTTTGACATGTATGTATAGAATCGTATGTATTAAGTTATCAAGCTGAACGTTTATTAGATGTTTCCAGTAATTTGAAAGCATGTTTCGCTGGCTCTGGTTTATAGTGGTAGGATCATTGGAAGGCAGCATTCCATTATGTTTAAGATTATGCCAGGCCAGACCTCTTTAGTTGAAAACATGTTAATGTTGATTCTGAATTTTCCTCTCCAAACGAGACCTTTTTTAATTCCAAATTAGGTTACTAGATCAGCAGAAAAATCAGGGAGTCTAAAAAAGTAAAGGTGTCCATATTATTGTAGCTGATCATATCTCGAGTACAATTGTAGTATTTGCAATAAGTCTTTCCAGAGGTCCAGCTGCTTAGCTTTGAAATACTGCTGGCAGCACTGTAAATAAATGCTGAATTTCAACAGTACTAATAAATAATTTGGATATTGCTATACTAGAGCCAGAAAACTGATATCCTCATAGTCTTTACAAATTACTCATTTTTGTTGATTCATATCATGAGTATTTAGGATTCAATATTTTACAAGGAGGCCACATAGGGGAAAGAAAAACAGAACATATGTAATTCCTGACCCTTCTTAGATTTGACCTCACCTTTAAAAGCTTCTCATTTTTGTTTTAGTCAAACAAGACTCATGTACATAAAAAAGTAAATGCAGTATTTTATGCAAACAACAGAATTTTCCCTGAATCCCATAATTAACCATGATTGCACATAATTTTAACAAGAATAGACCAGTGTAATAGCAATTTGCTATTTTCCAGGTCTGTGTTATTGTTCAGAACAGACAAGTAACTAGCCACTAGAGACTTCACTTCTTTCAGAGTACCCTGCTTATACTGTATCCATACAGTTTTAAATAATACTGGAAGCATATGTCAAGACTGCATTTAATTATTCTCCCAAATGGGGAAATTCTTAGAAAACTTCCCCCAAAGGAAAAGATTGGTTGATTGCTATCCATATGCAATAATCTAATTTTCTAAGGATGATAAAAGGAAATCAATCATTTTCAGAGATTTATAAGACAAGCAGATCTTATCAGAAAAATGATAATCCAAGAGCAGGTGCATTATTGACACGAACACAATTCAATTCTTCTTCCAGTTTATGACTGATAAAAGTGAATACACATCTTTGATATATTTTATACATTTGTTATCATCCTACATCCATTAGTAATTATGATAGTCCTATAACACATTTATCTTTTATCTGTAAGAGATTTTGTTTACTCTTTTCTCTTTTCTTTCTTTCTTTTTTTCATTTAAACTATAACTAAGAACAAAGAGACGAGGCAGTCATTTGAACAGAACAAGGGTATACTGAATGGTTTAAAATCAGTGCGGGTGTTCCTCAGATTGTATCCTTTCACCATATTCACTTAGTCTGTATGCTGAACAAATAATTTAATAAGTGTGGCGCTATGGGCTAATGTGTCAGACTGCAAAGTCGTTTGAACTGCAAGGTCAGTGATTCAAGCTCACCAGCTTCTCCTTGGAAACCCTATACAGGGTCGCTATGGGTTGGAATTGACTTGACGGCACTTAACAACAACAACAACATATGAAGAAGAATTCAACATCAGGATTGGAGGAAAACTCATTAACAGCCTATAGTGTGCAGATAATACAACTTTGCTTGCTGAAAGTGAAGAGAACTTGAAGTACTTCTTGATGAAGATTAAAAGCTGCAGCCTTATTGAGTGTAAAACATGATATTCCCTGTGAAGTTTCACTCAATTCACAATAAAAAATAAAATAAAACACACACACACAAATAAAAACACTTAAAAGGTTACTGCTGGAAAAAAATAAAAGAAATATCAAAAAAAAAAATGCTGCAAGCTTTACTATAGACTATACCTCAACAAAGAAAACAGAAGTCCTCACACCTAGACCACTAAAAAAAACCCATCATGATAAATGGTGAAAATATGAAATTAGCACAGGTTTCATTTTACTTGAATCCACAATCAGTGCTCATAGAAGCGGCATTCAAGAAATCAAATGACAAACTACATTGGTCAAGTATAATGCAAAATATTTCTTTAAAATATTTCTTTAAAGCAAATATGCCACTTTGAGGACTAAGGTAGACCTGACCCAAGCCATGGTATATTCAGTTGCCTCATATGCGTGTGGAATCTGGTCCATGAATAAAGAGCACTGGGGAAGAATTGATACAATTGAATTATGTTGTTGGTGGGGAATATTGAATATCCAATGTACTTCCAGAATAATGAATAGATAAGTATTGAAAGCAGTACAGGCAGATTGCTTCTTGGAAGCAAGGATATCACCATTACACTACATCTCTCAGAGTTTTATCATATTTTCAGGAGGAGCCAATCGTTGAAGAAGGACATCATGCTTGGGAAAAGAGAGGATCAGTGAAATGTGGAGGTAGATTGACACAGTGGTTTCAGTGATGGACCCAAACATAGCAAAGTTTGTGAGTAGAGTATAGGACTGGGCAGTATTTCATTCTATTGCACATGGGATCACTATGAATTAAAATTTACTCAAATGCACCTGAAAGCAACAACAACTCAGAACAGTGATGATAGTTAAATATCAAATAAGAAAAATGTGGTTATACAAGCTATAGAGAATTACTTTTATTGGAGGACTAACAGTATCAGAATAAAAATATTTAGATTTCTAAAACCTAAATCAGCTTTATTCTTTTAAATAAATATTAAATTAAATATTTCCAGAAGAGGAGTAGCAAAATATTTTCTGTAGACGTTAATTAATTTTAAACTTTTGAACTTTCCTATGCAACTTAGAGGTACATTTTTCCCATGGAAACATCATAAAATATATATTAATTTGTGACAATTTTTAAAATCCAAAAGGTCCTTCTTAGTTGACTAACACTCCAACATACTGATGATGGTGGTGGTTGCATGCCACTGTGTTCATTCTGTTTCTGAGGCTGCAAATCTTTATGGAAAAAGAAAGCCTCATCTTTCTCCTGCAGAGCAGTTGGTAAGTTTGAATGACAGATCTTGTGATTAGCAACTCAGTGCTTATCTTACAGCGCCACCAGTGTTGTTGTTGTTGTTAGGTGCCATCGAGTTGGTACTGACTCATAGCAACCTTATGCACAGAAGAATGAAACACTGCCTAGGCCAACCTCACTACTGTTACCACGCTTGAGTCCATCAATGCTGCCACTTGGCCAATCCATCTCATTGGAGGTCTTCCTCTTTTTCTCTGACCATCCACCTTATGAAACATGATATCCTTCTCCAGTGACTGGTCCCTCCTGATAATATATCCAAAGTATGAGAGACCAAGCTTGGCCATCCTGTTCTCTAAGGAGCACTCTGGCTGCACTTCTTCCAAAATGGATCTGTTGGTTCTTTTGGCAGCCCATGTCACTTTCAATATTCACTACCAACACCATAACTCAAAAGCATCAATTCTTATATGATTTTCCTTATTCACTGTCCAGCTTTCACATTCATATGAGGTTATTGAAAATACCATGGCTTAGGTCAGGCATACCTTAGTCTTCAAGCTGACATCTTTGCTTTTCAACACTTTAAAAAGTTCTTCTACAGCAGATTTGCCTAATGCAATACGTCGTTTGATTTCTTGACTGCTGTTTTCGTGAGTGTTGATAATTGATCCAAGAAGAATAAAGTCCTTGACAACTTCAATCATTTCTCCAGTGATAAGAATGTTGTTTATTGGTCCAGTGGTGAGGATTTTTTTTGTTTTCTTTACATTGAGATATAATCCATACTGAAGGCTGAGCTCTTTGATCTTCATCAGTAAATATTTTAAGTCCTCTTCACTTTCAGCAAGCAAGGTTGTATCATCTGTATATCACAGGTTGTTAATGAGATTTCCTCCAATCCTGATGCCACACTTTTATTGATATAACCCAGCTTCTCGGATTATTTGCTCAGCATACTGGCTGAATAAGCACGGTGAAAGAATGCAACCTTGTTGCACAACTTGCTTAAATTGAAACCAATCAGTGTTCCCATGTTCTGTTGGTCCAGGTACAGATTCCTCATGAGCACAATTAAGTGTTCCAGAACACTCATACTTCACCACCAGAGTTAGATAGTATAAAAAGCTGTTGATGCTACTGGCCAATTATTTTTCAAATTTAGAATTAAGTTTTATAGTTAACTCAAATTCTTACTTGGTAAAATGTTTTGATTTAACTCAATAAAAGATAATACATTATTAAATTTAAATAGTAATTAAAACAGAAATACAAGTATTTCTATTTACAAACAAAATTAATGTATTTCATCAGTAAAAAAATGGTTTTTAAAAAAATAAGTATTAGTCTTTTATTCTTCAATTTGTCCTAATCTCAGACTGTGGAAAAGGGCTAAAAAGTTACTACTCTGTATCAAAGTCCCTAGACTATATGGGAATATTCTGATAACACAATTTTTTTTGTTGACAATATAATATACTTTTTGTTGTGGTTTTTAACCTGTTCACTCCACCTTGAATCCACAGGCATTTATTTAGGAGATCAACATATATGAGTGAATGAGTTGAAATATAATTGGTAGAGAACATATATTCCAAATGGATAGATAAATACAAAAAATATGGCATCATTAAAAATAAGTTTTATATGTCTAAAATGACTTGGTCATTTAAATAAGTACTGAAGAGTTCAGTGATAACATTACAGCTCAGTGATTCTGTTGGAAAAGCACTGGACTGTGAACTACGAGGTCAGTGGTTCAAATACAGTAGCCACTCCTTGGGAGAAAAAAGAGGCTTTTTGCTTCAGCAAAGATTAATAGGCTTGAAAACCCCATATAGGGTTGCTATGAATCAGAACCAACTTGACGGCACTTAACAACAGCAATAATAGACATAGTTATTACATTCCCAGAGTTTACAATAAATTATAGGTGATAATGCATAATAACAAATCATACAACAAGAGAATAGATAGTACTGTGGGACCGCATGATAAATGATCCTAGAGGAAGTGCAATCTAAATGAAAATATAAACAGTGAATGGATTAGTGAGATGAAGGGAAAGTTCAAAAATCTTTCCACCTGAGGGAGGCAAAGGCTGAGAAGAGAGGATGTTGTCAGGTACTAAAAGAAATTGTACTATGACTGGGAAGGAAAAGGAAATTAACCACGGGAAAGCTAAAATGATGGCCTATATTTTTGGTGCTAGGTTTTATGTTTATAGATTTTAGCCTGTCATAAAAAAAGTGATTATTTGATGTGAGACTAACAATTATCTAAGCACATTCCCTTTTGTTTATCAATAAGGTTAAATTATTTCACATTTTAGACCTAGTTGCCCTCAAAACTGGAATGAGAACCTTCATCAGTGCAGATGTTGTTGTTAAGTGTTGTTGAGTCAGTTCTGACTAATTAGTGACCCTGTATGGGGTTGCTGAGGAGCAGTTGGTGGGTTTAAACTGCTAATTAGCAGTAGCAGTCCAGTACTTATCCTACAGCACCACACCATTACTCTAAATATTACTATCAAGTGCTATCAAGTTGGTTCTGATTCATAGCAACCCTGAGGAGTGACTAGGGGATTTGAATCTGACCTTGTGATTAGCAATCTAGTGTCATTGAGTTAGTTCTGGCCCATAGTAACCTTGTGTAGGGTTTCCAAGGAGCAGCTGGTGAGCTTGAGCCACTGACCTTGTAGTTCAAACCAACTTTGCAGTCCAGCACATTAACCCACAGCACCACACCAAGATTCTAATTAGCATGCTTAACAATGTCTACTCAACCTATGGTAGTTTCAACTGCTTCATAAACTTGTGAAAGTTGGACAGTGGATAAGGAAGACAATAGAAGAATTGATGCATTTGAATTATGGTGTTGAAGAAGAATACTGAAACTATCATGGTCTACCAGAAAAACAAACACATCTGTTTGGAAGAAATACAGGATCTACTAGTGAACCTGTTACACCAGACATTACAGGATAGCTAATTATCTCATTGAAAAACAATGGATAATTCAGAACCCCAGAAATTCTGATTGGTTGATTATAGAGCACCCTTGGTGCTAATGAGTAGACACGGTTGGAGTCCAAATGCAAATGACAAAACAGGACTCTATTGAACTTCCCTGGAATTAAAAATAGCCTCATTATTTAAAAAAATCAATGATCTTCCATTCTCAAAGCTTATAATCAGTAGGAGATTATGTAATTGAACCCTAAAAATGCACAAATACTTTATTTGTTATATTAATAAATACATTATTTAAGTAGCCATCCTAACTAATGTTCTGATGCAAGGTTGAAGGGATTTTTTATTTTATTTTATTGGATTGTTTCATAAGAATTCAGAGGTCTGTAATGCTGAGATTTGGTTAAGAGAATGGAAATTCAAATTGGAAATTAGTAAAGTGAGTCTTGCAGGAAAACCACATTAGTGAAGAGTTGACATGTGGCAGCCACTAGACCATGCTAGGTTCTCTGAACTGTACCTGAGGTTGGGAGGTCTCCATTGGGTGTTGCACTTAGATGGGACCTTTCTTGATTTGGACCAAACTTAAGTGCACTGTAATCATAGCTACTGTTGCCTCTGCCTGCATGAATAAGCAGTCTAAAGAAAAGCTATATATGACATATATAAAGGACAGAGGATAGTTCCCTTTTAATTATTTATTTGTATAAAATAGTTCTTTGCCTATCATTTGTTTGGAATTATTTTCATGAAATAATGCATCACAAAGAGCTTAGTGATGATGATCTATCACACTGTATTAGAATTACTAGACAAATTTCATGATGATAAGAAATTGTTCTTGTAACTAGTATCATGATATTTAAAAAGTTATCATAAAGTATTTTTGGAATAGGTTGAAAAAGAATAAAGAACCCAAATGTCTTAGTTTGGATTCTATGGAGGAGCAGAGGAACAAAATTAGTATATATATTCTTGATGTGGCAATGTGGGTTAAAGCACTAGACTGCAAGGTCAATTTGAACCACAGAGCAGCCATTCAAATTCACCAGTCACTCCTTGGAAACCCTATATAATGTTGCTATGAGTTGGAACCGACTCGATTGCACACACACACACACACA
>NW_006408613.1:7773264-7784889 GCF_000296735.1 Chrysochloris asiatica | reverse complement strand
CCATGATGACGCAAATGGAGTAAGCCCGTGGGAGAAAACCCCATGGAACCTTCATTTGCTAATGGAGAACAATTCAAAATGAAGAGAAACAGCTGTAAACATTCATTAATAATTGGAACATGGAATGTATGAAGTAAGAATCTAGGAAAATTAGAAATTGTCAAAAATGGAATGGAACACATAAACAACAATATATTAGGAATTAGTGAGCTGAAATGGACTGGTATTGGCCATTTTGAATCTGACAACCACATGGTTTATTATGCCGGGAATGACAAATTGAAGAGAAATGGTGTTGCATTCATTGTCAAAAAGAACATATCCAGATCAATCATGAGGTACAACACTGTCTGTCATAGGATAATATCCATGTACATACAGGGAAGACCAATTAATACCACTATTATTCAAATTTATGCACCAACCACTAAAGCAAGTAAGGATAAAATAGAAGAATTCTACCAGCTTCTTCAATCAAACATGCAATCAAGACGTATGGATCATTACTGCTGGTGATTGGAATACAAAGGTTGGGAGAAAAGAAGAAGGATTAATAGTTGGAAACTATGGTCTTGGTGATAGAAATGATTTTAGAGGTCGCAGGACAGAATTCTGCAAAACCAATGATTTGTTCATTTTGAATACCTTCTTTAGACAGCATAAGAGATAACTATACACATGGACCTCACCAGATGGAATACATAGAAATCAGATTGACTACATCTGTGGAAAGAGACAATGGAAAAGCTCCATATCATCAGTCAAAACAAGGACAGGGGCAGATTGTGGAAAAGATTATCATTTGCTCATATGCAAATTCAAACTGAAGGTGAAGAAAATGAAAACATGTCCACGAGAGCCAAAATATGACCTAGAATATATCTCACCTGAATTTAGAGATCATCTGAAGAACACATTTGATACATTAAACACTAAAGACCAGAAGAGTTGTGGGACAACATCAAGAACATCATACAGGAAGAAAGTAAAAAGTCATTAAGAAGACAAAAAAGAAGGAAAAGTTCAAAATGGATGTCAGAAGAGACACCAAAACTTGCTCTCCAGTGTAGAGATGCTAAAGCAAATGGGAGAAATGAGGAAGTACAAAATCTGAACAGAAAATTTCAAAGATCAGCTCAAGAAAATAAAGCCAAATATTACAACAAAATGTGTAAAGATCTGGAGTCAGAAAAAGGAAGAACAAGCTCAGCATTTCTCAAGCTGGGGGAACTGAAGAAAAAATTCAAGCCTCGACTTTTGTTATTGAAGGGATCTCTGGTAAATTATTGAATGATGCAGAAAGCATCAATCAGAAATCAATCAGAAGATGGAAGGAAAACACAGAGTCACTCTACCAAAAGGAAATGGTTGATGTTCAACCATTTCAAGAGGTAGCATATGATCAAGAGCCAATGATACTGAAGGAGGAAGTCCAAGGTGCATTGAAGGAATTGTCAAAGAACAAGGCACCAGGAATTGTTGAAATAAAAATTGAAATCTTTCAAGAAAATGAGGCGGCACTGGAGGCACTCACTCATCTATGCCAAGAAATTTGGAAGACAACTATCTGGCTGACTGATTGAAAGAGATCCATATTTATGCCCAATCCAAAGAAAGATAACCCAATGAAATGTGGAAATCATCGGACAATATTTTTTATATCCCATGCAAGTAAAGTTTTACTAAAGGTAATACAGACATGGCTGCAAGCATACACTGGTAGAGAACTTCCAGAGGTTCAAGCCAGATTCAGAAGAGGCTGTGGAATGAGGGATATCATTGCTGATGTCTGATAGATCTTGACTGAAAGCAGAAAATATCAGAAAGATGTTTACCTGTGCTTTATTGACTATGCAAAGGCTTACAATTGTGTGGATCATGACAAACTATGGACAACATTGCAAAGTATGAGTATTCTGGTACACTTAATTGTGCTCATGAGAAATCTGTACATGGCCCAAGAGGCAGTTGTTTGAACAGAACATGGGAACACTGAGTGTTTTAAAATTAAGAAAGGTGTACCACAGGGTTGTATACCTTCACCATACTTATTCAACCTGTATGCTGAACAAATAATCTGAGAAGCTGGGTTATATGAAGAAAAACGTGGCATCAGAATTGGATGAAGACTTATTAACAACATGCGATATGCAGAGTATACAACTTTGCTTGCTGAAAAAGAAGAGGACTTAAAGAATTTACTGAAGAAGATCAAAGAGCACAACCTTTAATATGGATTGTATCTCAATGTTAAGAAAACAAAAATCCTCACCACTGGAGCAATAAACAACATTCTTATGAATGTAGAAAAGATTGAAGTTGTTAACGACTTCATTCTTCTTGGACCAACTATCAACACTCATGGAAGCAGCCGTCCAAAAATCAAACGACATATTGCATTATGCAAATCTACTGCACAAGACACATTTTAAGTATTGAAGAGCAAAGATGTCAGCTTGAGAACTAAGGTTCACCTGACCCAAGCCCTGGTATTTTCAACAACCTAATATACATGCGAAATCTGGACAGTGAATAAGGAAGACCATAGAAGAATTTATGCTTTTGAGTTATGGTGTTGGAGGAGAATATTTAAAGTGCCATGGGCTGCCAAAAGAACCAACAGATCTGTGTTGGAAAAAGTGCATCCAGAGTGCTCCTTGGAGGCCAGGATGGCCAAACTTTGTCTCTCATACTTGGGACATATTGTTAGGAAAGATCAGTTGCTGGAGAAAAATATGTTTGGTAAGGTGGCGTGTCAGAGCAAAAGAGGAAGACTACCAGTGAGATGGATTGACAAAATAGCGTATCAATGGGCTCAAGTGTGGAAACAAAATGAGGTTGGCAGTGTTTCGTTATGCTGTACATTAGGTCACTATGGGTCAGTACCAACTCGATGGCACCTAACAACAACAACAACAACAACAACAACAACAAGGACAAAAACACATATTTATTTATTTATTTATTTATTTATTTGTTTGTTTGTTTGTTTGTTTGTTTGTTTGTTTATTCCTGGTTAGTGTGCTGAACCACAATGTTGGCTTGAACCACAAGTTTTGCAGTTCAAACTAACCAGCCCAGCTGGTCCTTGGAAATCCTATACAGGGTGTCTATGAGTCAGAACTGAGTCAATGAGAGAGAGAGAGCCAGCGCAAGTGTAAGTTAGAGCCCTGGTGTTGCACTGTGGGTTAATGTGCTGGACTGCAAAGTCAATTTGAACTTCAAGGTTGGTGGTTCAAGCTGACCAGCCACTCCTTTGAAACCCTATACACGTTCACTATGAGTGGGAACTGACTCTACAGCACTTAATAATAACAATAACTATAACTATATATATGTAATATATATATACATATATTCATATTTGTCCATCTGACAAATAATATATACATATATTCATATTTGTCCATCTGAATGAAAAGCATTATAACTAGAAATTATTATTTTTGCTGCAAGTTTTCAATCAATCTGATAGGATCATTTCTAATAACCATATAGCTGATTATGTATATGCTCTGTTTGTGTTATATAAAAGTGAAATACTCTTTTTACTATTTAGGAATAAAGAGAATTTTATGGTTCCAAATTACCCATTTAAAAGTCATTGCCTAATGCTTATTGTTTGCAGATATGGATTTCCATTATAAGTTTTTAGAAATCAGTTCCACGTTGCCAGTATTTGAAATATTAACTGTTCCATGAACTGCTTGTGTCTTCACAGTTTCATGTTTCTTCAATTTTACTGCACCATCAGGCATTATTCTCTCACCAAATTATCCGGAGGAATATGGGAACAACATGAACTGTGTTTGGCTGATTATATCTGAGCCAGGAAGCAGAATTCACCTGATTTTTAATGATTTTGATGTAGAACCTCAGTTTGACTTCCTTGCAGTCAAAGATGATGGAATTTCTGATATAACAGTTCTTGGTACTTTTTCTGGCAATGAAGTACCTTCACAGCTGGCCAGCAGTGGGCACATAGTCCGCTTAGAATTTCAGTCTGATCATTCTACTACTGGCAGAGGATTCAACATCACTTACACAAGTAAGTACTCTTATACAAATAATACTTCCATGTTCAACATTATTTACAAGTATATGAAATTGAATTTCAAGCTTGATAGCTCAGATATTTTTAATCATTATAAAGAAAGAATTAAAAATTTTAGTATCATTCTTATAACTTAAACAAATTGCCTTTTTATAATAATGTTTTGATCACACCCATAGGAAGGAACAGAATCTCTCTCTCATCTTCTGTTGTTGGGTGTTTATCCATCTATCCATGCAGCCAGTCATCCATCCACCTATCCACCCATCCATTCATCCATCCATCCATGCATTCATCCTTTATGAAACACAATAGTGTAGTAGACAGGATTGAGATATTCAAAGTCAAGAGTAATGAATTTGAATCCTAGTACTTGTCCTGGGGTAGTACTTTAGGATGAGCACTGGACCGTAAGGTCACTTTGAACAGCAAGGTTGGGGGTTCAAACTAAGCAGCCGCTCCTTAGAAACCCTCCACAGTGTTGCTTCATCATAAATGACTCGACGGCAGTTTAAACAACAACAGCTTGTATATATATGCTTACTGGATTTTGATAAAGCAGCTAACTTCTTTGTTCCTTAGGTTCTTTATTTGAAAAACAGATATAATAGTAACACTTAC
Organism: Chrysochloris asiatica; assembly: GCF_000296735.1. Taxonomy (NCBI): domain Eukaryota; kingdom Metazoa; phylum Chordata; class Mammalia; order Afrosoricida; family Chrysochloridae; genus Chrysochloris; species Chrysochloris asiatica. The sequence continues at coordinate 7,780,214 of NW_006408613.1, read as the reverse complement.
TTAAATGTGTTATTGAGGGAACAAAGTAAAATAATAAAAAACGTAAATATGAGTTATATAAGTTGTTATTTACCGATCTCTTCTAACAGGCATTGTGCTTAGAACTTATCAATTACTACCTCATTTAATGATAGAGCAACTTAGTGATATATACTTGATAGTTCTCATATTGTAATAAAAATGTTATGCTGAGATCATTAGAGTAATCTGCCCAAGATCAGAAAAAAGCACAAAAGCCAAGGTTGTAACTCAGAAGTGTCTGAATCAATACCCTATCTGCCACCTGTTGTAATTCTTCTCATTTTCTTAATACATATGAAAAGTACTTTTTGAAGTCTGAAGTACTCTGTAGAGAATTAAATGTATTTATCAAATTATTTCTTTCTAGCTATTGATTCTATTCAATTAATTTCACTATAAATGGTGTAACTGAAATTTGGGACATAAATTGTTACATAATTGTTTTGTATTTCCTTCATTTTCCAATATGCACAATAAATTCAAGCATTTTTACTCCAATCATATTTTCATCATTTTTCTTTCTAGCATTTGGTCAGAATGAGTGTCACGATCCTGGCATTCCTATAAATGGACGACGTTTTGGTGATAGGTTTCTGCTTGGGAGTTCGGTTTCCTTCCATTGTGACGATGGCTTTGTCAAAACACAAGGGTCTGAGTCCATCACCTGCATCCTACAGGATGGAAATGTTGTTTGGAGTTCTACTGTTCCCCGATGTGAAGGTGTGTATCTGGTGTCACTGGGAAATTAATTTCCTTTAAAATGATACATTTAACTTTAAAACTAATGAACAGAAAACATAATTTTTTAGTTAGTTGTTTCATTACCCTTACCAGAGCTGACATAAATACTACCTAATTTTTTTCTTAATGTTTCTGTTTTTGTTTATGATTAGCATACAAAATTTTTTGCAACCATACAAAATTTAATGATTAAAAAAATTATTACCTACAATTATGACTCTTTTAAAACTCTTTATTTAGACTATGTACTCACATCTTTTCTATCAGAATAATCCATTTACAATGAGTTAAAAGTATATTAACATATCTTCTGTAAATAACAAAGAAATACAAATTTTAAAGCAAAAAATGTAATCAATTTTTTGTCTATTAGATTGAAAAATATTTAACAATATTAATATGATGCAATATTGGAAAGGTTGTGGGGAAATTGGCATCTACTGCACATACTATTTAGGATATAACATCAAGTCATCTTGATATAAATTTATATTATGGGTCTTAAATGTTTTCTTCCCTTTGAGCCCTACGCTAAATTTCTGTATCAATACCCTAAGAATACTTAGGTAATTATATAAATGTATTTGTTTGTGTTATTTACAGCACTATTTATAATAGTGAAGGTTGGGAAAATTAAATTTCAAGCAATAGAAATTGGTTAAATAAATTACCATACATTCATACGCTACCACCACTGCCACCAAATTGAACAACTCACAGCAATTCTGTAACAGGTTTACGAACAACAAGCCTGTATAGAAGCAGAAAAATGTATCCTTCTCCTGAGGGGTGACTACTAGAACTGAATTATTTATCTTGTGGTTAGTAGTCTAGTTCTTATCCTACCATACCACCAGAATTCCTCATTCATATACTGTTACTGTTGTTAAGTGCTTTCCAGTCAGTTCTGACTCATAGCAACTCTGTATAGGGTTTCTGAGGAGTGACAGGTTGGTTTGAACTATTGACTTTGCAGTTAGAAATCCTGCGTGTATCCTACAGCGTCACCCCAGAACTCCATTCATATACTTGCTTTTGCTGTGTGCCATTGAGTTGGTTTCAACTCATAGTGACCCACTATAGAATATGCAAGGAGTGGCTTGTGGGTTTGAAGCACTGACCTTGCAATTAGCAGTTCATTGCTTATCCTACAGTTCCACACCAGGACCATTAGCAAACACTATAACATCAAATATATTTATGCTATTTTACTATATAAGATACCACATTATAAAGCCACATATGTAGTAATACTTCATTTGAACAATCATATCTTCATCTATAGTATTATTTAAAATGGAAATACATACATACCAAAATATAAATAACAGTTACAAATGCTTTTTTTCCTCTTTTTTCAATTGTTTTTATTAGTGTGTGTTTTGTTCTATAATAAATAAATAGAAACTAAATCTTAAAAACTCAATGTACTACCCTGTATGTAGGATAATAATATTATATTTATTATATTATATTATATAGAATGCCTTGACATATCATTGTTTCATTGTTGCTAAGTGTTGTCTTGTTGGTTTCAACTCATAGTGACCCCATATAGGGTTTCCAAAGAGCAGCTGGTGAGTTTGAACCACCAACCTTGTGGTTCAAATGACCTTACAGTCCAGTGCTTATCGTAAAGCGCCACATAATTACCAGTCCCGAAATCAGACAATCATATAGGTTACTCTATTGGGAATGATAAACTGAAGAGCAATGACATCACACTCATTGCAAAAAAATAACATTTCAAGATATATCCTGAAGTACAACACAGTCAGTGATAGGATAATATTCATACACCTAAAAAGAAGATACATTTTTAAACCTATTATTATAATTTATATACCAAATGTTATTGCCAAAGATGAATAAAGTGAAGATTTTTACCAACTTTGCTCATCTGTAATTAATCAAGCATGAAATTAAGATGCATTGATAATTACTGGTGATTAAAATATTAAAGTCAAAAATAAAACAGGTTCAGTAGTTTAAAAGTATGACTTTGGTGATGGAAATTACATGGGAGATCACATAATGGAGTTTTGCAAAACCAACAACTAATTATTTGCAAATATCTATTTTCAAAAACTTAAATGGTGACAATACTTGTGTATCTCACCAAAAAGAATACCCAGGAATCAATTCACCTACATCTGTGGAAAGAGATAAGGACAAAGCTCCATATTTTAAGTCAGAACAAGGCCAGAGTCAGATGCCAAACAGACCATAAATTGCTTACATGAAAATTCAAGTTGAACTTAAAGCAAGTTTTTTTTAAAGTCCATGACAGTCAAAGTATGACCTTGAGCACATCCCACTTGAATTTAGAGAACATCAAAAGAATAGATTTGGCACATTGAATACTAAAGACTAAAGACAAGATTAATTGTGGAATGACATCATGCAAGGAGACTTCAAAAAGTTCATGGAAAAATTGCATTATCTTTCAATTCCATTTTTTTACAAACTTTGCGAAGCTCCCTATACATGTTGTTGTTGTTGTTATGTGCCGTGGAGTCGGTTCCAACTCATAGCAACCCTGTAGAGGGTTTCCGAGACTGTAAATCTTTACAGGAGCAGAAAGCCTCATCTTTCTCCCACAGAACAGCTGGTAGTTTCGAACTGCTTGAGGCTTGAGGTTCACAGCCTGATTCGTAACCACTACGCTACCAGAGCTCCTTCCCTATACCTGAGGAAAGCCAAACTCATTAAAAAGACAAAATGAAAGAAAAGACAAAATGAATGGCAGAAGGGACTCTGAAACTTGTTCTTGAGTATAAACTAGCTAATACAAATGGGGTCCTATTGTGGAACAACAAGATAAGCACTTAACTGCTCACCACAAGGTTGGTGGTTCAAACTCACCAGCCATTACGCAGAAATCCTCTACAAGGTCACTATGAGTCAAAACCAACTCAATAGCAGTAACAACAACAACAACAAAGAGAATGGAAGACACGATGAAGTAAAAGCCATAAGCAGAAGATTTCAAAGGTCGTCTCACAAAGTAAAGTATTTAATGAAATGTTCAAAGCAGTTAGAAAATCAAAATGAAAAACATTTAGTATTTCTCAAGCTAAAAGAATAGAAGAAAAAATTCAAATTCCCAATTGTATTACTGAAGGCTTCTTGGAAAACAATATTGAGTGACACCACCACATTGATGTCAAAGGGATTCCAATTCATATCAACCCTATTAGATAAAGAAGGACTGCTCCACAGAGCCTCCAAGGCTGTGATTGCTCATGGAACTTTCTACCACACAGCAGCAGTCCAGTGCTAAATAACTATGCCATCAGGGCTGCTACTGAATGACACAGAAAGCATCAAAAGAAACTGAGAATCACTATACAAAAAAAAATAATTGGTTATCTTCAGCTATTTCAGGAGATGGAATATAAACAAAAATCAATGTTTCTAAAGGAAGAAGCATAAGCTGCAATAAAGGTATTGTGGAAAAACAAGGTTGTAAAATTGTCAGAATAATAGTTGAAAAGTCTCAACAAATGGAAGCAATGCTAAAAGTGCTCACTCATCTATAAAAAGAAATTTGGAATATAGCTATCTGGACAAACAACTAGAAAAGATCCATATTTCTGCCTATCCAGTAGAAAGGTGATCCACACAAATGCAGAATTTATAAAAAAATATCATTAATAGCTCACACAAGCAAAATATTGCTTAAGATCATTATAAAATAATTGCAGCACTGTATCAATGGAACTTCGAGCTATTTAAGCCACATTCAAAAGATGTGAAATGAGGGAAATCAATGCTGATGTTAGATGGTTCCTGGCTGATTGGAGTTTCTAGAGAGAATACCAGAAATTTAGTTACCTTTTATTCTGACCCACCACACATCTGTCAGTTTGTCATATGGTGGTGACTTTCATGATGCTGTGATGCTCAAAGCTATGCCTCCAGCATTTTAATTTAAAGCAGGGTCACTCATGGTGGGCAAGTTTCAGCTGAGCTTTCAGACTAAGACAGACTAGGAAGAAGGAGAGGCTGATTATTTCTGAATGTTTAACCACTGAAAACTTTATGAATATCAGTGGAGCATTATCAGATAGCACCAGGATATTAAATATTGAAATATTATAAATAGCAGAGAAGTATCATCAAATATGGACTCTGGGTTAATGCACTGGAATTCAAAGTCACTTTTAACCACAAGGTTGGCGGATCAAGTTCATCAGCTGCTCTTTGGAAACTCTATGCAGGGTTGCTATGGTTTGGAACTGACTCAACGACATTTAACACCAACAACAACACAGCTAGAAGACAAGTCCTTTAGCTAGGAAGGCACTTAAAATATGACGCCACCTCAAAGTAGAGTTCACCGTGATGGCACGAATGGAATAAACCTTCTAGGACCTTTGTATGCTAATGGGGCACAACTCAAAATGAGAAAAAAACAGCAGTTATTATTAAGTGCCGTTGACTCATTTCCAACTCATAGCGACTCTGTCTAGGGTTTCTAAGGAGTAGCAGGCAGGTTTGAATTGCTGACCTTGTGGTTAGCAGTCTATTGCTGATCCTACAGTGACACAGTGGGATTATGTATGAACCTAGGAAAATTGTAAGTTGTCAATAATGAATTGAAATGCATTACTTTCAATATCCTAGGCATTTGTGAGCTAAAATGGACAGGTATTGACCACTTAGACTCTGACAATTATATGCATAAAATTCACAGACTCTTGGAGTCCTGGTATGGTGCTGTAGTATAAGCAATGGACAATGAACCTCAAGGTCAGCAGTTCAAACTGACCAGCCACTCTTCAGAATCATTATGCAGAGTCGATTTGAGTCAGAGCTGACTCCGGAGCACACAACAACAATATCATACTCATGGAACTTACCAGATGGAGTACACAGAAATCAAATTGATGACATAAGTGGATAGATGATGCAAAACCTCCATATCATCAGGTAAAATGAGGCCAGTTGTAGGCTATAGAACCATTTACTGCTCATGTGCAAGTTCAGGTTGAAGCAGAAGAAAATGTAAGCAAGTCCATGAGAGTCAAATTATGATTTAAACATTCCCACCTGAGTTTAGAGACCATCTCAATAACAGATTTGATGTATTAGAATCTAATGGCCGGAGACCAGAAGAGTTGTGGGATGGCATCAAGAACATCATACAGGAAAGAAGCAAAAGGTCATCAAGAGGAAAAGAAAGAAGAAAAAGTCTAAAATGGATGTCAGAGGCAACTTTGAAAATTGCTCTCTAGTGTAGAGTATAACAAATAGAATAAATGAGGAGATAAAAGAGCTGAACAGAAAAATCTGAAGGCAACTCAAGAAGACAAAGTCAAGTATTATAATGAAAGATCCAAGATCTGGAGTTAGAAAACTGAAAAGACAGAAATGCTCAGCATTCCTCAAGCTGAAAAAAATGAAGTAAAAATTAAAACCGCGACTTGTAATATTGAAGGATTCTATGGGTAGAATGTTTAATGATTCAGAAACCATTAAAAAAGAGATGGAAGCCCCATCCAGAACCTTCTAAGGTGGGACATTCCCACTTGAAAGTACAAGTAGACCTGCCTGGAGCAGCTAGAGGAACAGAAGATACTTCTTTTAAGAAAGACCAGCAGGAAAATTCCAAAACAAAAATAGCAGTCTTATTGGCTACTACAACAAGAACAAGCAAGTTGTTCACCAGGCTGCCATCAAGACATGCAATCAAGCCCCTTCAGGACAAGCCCCCCTCCAAGACTGAAACTCAAAGGGAACACATGAGCAGAGCAGGCATATAAGCTTGCTGGTGACCACATTGGTCTATGGGTGAGTGGAAGGAGGGGAAAGGCAGAAGTGAAGATTTGGGCTGAGTTTGACCACCTTCCATAGAATCCCATCAACCTAGAGATGAGAGAAAGAGAAGAGGAAGGATTGGTTGGTCCAAAGTATGGTGAGACCTGGGGACTCCTGAACCCATAGACAAGGACATAGCCATGAGGGCTAGAGATGAAAGCAAAGCATTCAGCTGATATGAAGTGAGGGAAGATGCACAAAAATGCCCAAACTTGTAGATAGTACCAATTCGATTTAGTGTCAATGGCATGATGATCAGAATTCCACTTGTTGTTGTTGTCAGGTGCCATCGAGTCAGAACCGACTCATAGCGACCCCATGCACAGCAGAACGAAACAATGTCCAATCCTGGGCCAACCTCACTA
>NW_006408613.1:7765613-7767715 GCF_000296735.1 Chrysochloris asiatica | reverse complement strand
TTTGCTAGGAAATCATTAAGGCAAGCAATCAAGTCCCTTCAGGACAATTCCCCCTCCAAGACTGAAACTCAAAGGGAACACATGACCAGGCATGAAGGTTGCTGATTACCACGTTGGTCTACTCATGAGTAGAAGAGGGGGAAAGACAATAATGAAGATATGGGCCTAGTTTAGCCACATTCCATAGATCCCCATTGCTTTGGAGACGAGAGAGAGAAGCGGCAGGGCTGGCAGTTCTAAAGTGTGGTGTGACCTGAGGACTCCTGAGCCTATGGAAAATGAACTTCACCACAAAACACAAGACCTGAGAATAAAGTGTCCAGCTGATATGAATTTAGGGGAGATGTATAAGAACACCCAAACTTGCAGATAGTAAACATTTGATCTAGCCCCAATGGCTTGATAATCAGAACTCAACAAGAGAAAGATAAAACACTATTTTTGATAAAGGAAACAAATGTAAATTGCTACAATTTGATGAACTTGACCTATACTTATGGATGTAGTAGCTCAAAATACCAATGGAGAGGGAAGGAGTGTTCACATCAAGTATCAATCCTATCTCCTCTGTATGCAGTGTGGACAGTGATGGACAACTTAGACATTGACTACGTAAATGAGGGGGCAATAAAGACACAAAGAGACTGGCTTACAGGCTTTCAAGAGGAAGTTTAGTTTAAGAGTGAGCATGGGAAGGTAGAGTCCCCACTGAATTGTTTTCATCTTGCCTAGACAGGTCTGGTATACAGAGACGGGGATAAGATTCTTATGATTTAATAGTGAGTAATTGTTATCCTGACTAATTGCGACTGTCACAACTGTAAAGGTAGAAGTTTTGTAACAAAAAGGGGTGTGTGTGTGGTGGTGGGGGGAGTCATTAACCTTACAGCTCAGGAACAGAGGAACTTAGGACCATCAAGGGAGAAGAACAGGAGCGGAATGAGGGACCCTATCCAGAGAAACAGCAAAACCAAAGATGGAGGCAGAGATGAGAACATGGAGAAAGAGAGAGCAGCTGAGGACTCTAGATTCATGAAAAGAGAAAGACTGAGGGCTGGCAGCCAGGTACTGGTGACCAGGAGGCAGGCTTGGAGAATGTGCCCTTTGGTTGCTTAAAATATTATATATTCTTGTGTGTTTTTGTGTACATCCCCTCAAAATAAATCAAAAACAAAAACAGAGGGAATAGAAGCAGTTACTATTGAATGATGATGCATGGAGGAGATTGTAATCATTACAATGAAATGTTGAGCGTAAAACCTATGTTCTTCCATGTAAGCTATCACTCAATTCACAATAAACACTTTTTTTAAAAGAAAGCATTTTGATGATTCTTACATTAAACTCTCAACATATGTATTAGGTTTGTACTATTAAGTAAAATAATCAAAGCATTTTAAATGTATCACTTTACTGTATTAAATGCATTAAAATCATTCATTTCTATTATTAGAAAATATACTTATTTGCCAAAGAACTATAAATTAAATTACCATATGCAAGTTCATGGTGAAGCTGAAGAAAATTAAAACAAGTCAACAATAGCCAAAATATGACCTTAAACATACCTCACTTGAATTCAGAGATGCTCTAAAGAACAGATTTGATACATTAGACATTTCATGCTTTACAGAGTTTAATGACTATAGACCATAATGCTTCAGGACAATATCAAAAACATCAAAGAAGAAGAAAGAAAAAGATCATTAAGAAGACAATAAAGAAAGAAAAGACTGAAATGGTTGTCAGAAGAGACTCTGAAACTTGCCCTCCAACATGGAGATGTTATAGTAAATGGGAGAAATGAAGAGGTAAAACTGAACAGAAAATTTTAAGGGCAGCTTACTAAACAAATTCAAGCATTATAATGAAATGTGTAAAAACCTAGAGTGAGAAAACCAAAAAGGAAGAACACATGCAACATTTCTCAAGCTGAAAGAAATGAAGAAAAACATCAAGCCTCAACTTGAAATACTGAAGGATTATTTGAGCAAAAAATTGAATGATGCAGAAAGCATCAAAAGAAAATGGAAGGAATACAGGGTCACGGTACCAAATAGAAATTACTGATGTTCAACCATTTCAAGAAGAAGCATATGAGC
>NW_006408613.1:7752620-7765513 GCF_000296735.1 Chrysochloris asiatica | reverse complement strand
CTTCAATCTTTTCTCCGTTGATAAGAATGTTGTTTATTGGTCCAGTGGTGAGGATTTTTGTTTTCCTGACATTGAGATGCAACCCATACCGAAGGCTGTGCTCTTTGATCTTCATCAGTAAATGTTTCAAATCCTCTTCACTTTCAGCAAGCAAGGTTGCATCATCTGCATATCGCAAAAAAAAAAAGAAAAAAAGAACTCCACTAGAGAAGATAATTTTTTTTAAAATAAAGAAACAAGTGTAAATTGCTACAATTTGATGAACTTGACCTATACTTATGGATGTAGTATCTCAAAATACCAACTGACAGGGAAGAAGTCTTCACATTGAGTATCAATCCTATTCCATCTGAGTACAGGGTTAATTAGGACGGGCAACTTAGACATTGGCTACCTCAAATGTGGTGGTCAGGGCTATAAAGGCATGAAGTGACTGACTTATAAGTTTTCAAGAGGGAGTTTAGTTTCAGAGTGTTCAGGGGAAGGTAGAATCCCCACTGAGTAGTTTTCATCTTGTCTAGATGGGTCTGGTGAAAAGAGATGAGGATAAGATTCTTATTATTTATTAGTGAGTACTTATCATTCTGCTCCCGTAACAATTTACAGCCTCGGAAACCCTATTCAGGGTCGCTATGGGTCAGAACCAACTCGATGGCACTTAACAACAACAACAACAGTTATCATCATGACTGAATTGTCACAACTGTAAAGGTAGAAGTTTTGTAACAAAAAGCAGGGAGTAGCTCATCTTACAGTTCAGGAACAGATGACCCTAGGACCATCAAGGGAAAAGAGAATAAGTGGAATGCGGGATCCTATCCAGAGAAACAGTTATAACAGAGATAGAGGCAGAAATGATGACATCAAGAGATAGAGCAGCTGAGGACTCTAGACCCATGGAAAGAGAACAGCTGTGTGCTGGTGGGCAGGAGGCAGGCTTACAGAATGTGTCTTTTGGTTGTTTAAATTATTTTATATTCTGGAGTGATTTAGTGTACATCTCAAAACAAACACACAAACAAAAAAGAGAGAAAAGAAGCAAATACTGTTGAGTGATGATGCATGGAGGAGATTGTAATCATTGCAATGAAATGATGACTATAAAACCAATGTTCTCCCATGTAAATGATCACTCAAGTCACAATAAAAATTAAAAAAAAAAAAAACAACAAAACAAAACAGGTATTTGCATTGGAAAACAAATGGAAGTAGTATAGAGTTTCATTCCCTCCAAAAGATATAGTATATGAACAAGAGCCAATGATACTGAAGGAAGAGGTCCAAGGTCCATTGAAGGCATAGACAAAGAACAAGACCCCTGGAATTTATAGGATATAAATTGAAACCTTTCTGCAAACTGATGCAGCACTAGAGGCACCCACTCATCTATGCCAAGAAATTTGGAAGACAGCTGCCTGGCCAACTAATTGGACGAGATCCACATTTGTATACATCCCAAATAGAGGTGACCCTATGAAATGCAGAAATTATCAGACAATATCACTGATATCATCCATGAAAGTAAAATGTTGCTGATGGTAATTAAAAAATGGCTGAAACCATACAATGATATACAATGACAGAGATTCAAGCCAGATTCAGATGAGAACGTGGAACGAGGGATTTTATTGCTGGTGCCAAATGGATATTGGCTGCAAAAAGAGAATGCCAGAAATATGTTTACCTGTGCTTTAATGACTATGCAAAGGCTTTTGATTGTGTGGATAATGAAAAGCTATGGATACCACTGTGAAGAAAGGGTATTTCAGAACACTTAATTATGCTCATGAGTAATCTGTACACAAACCAAGGGGCAGTTGTTTATAAAGAACAAGGAGATATTGAATCAGGGAAAGTTTAAAATCAGGAAAAGTGTGTGCCAGGTTGTATGCTGAGCATATAATCCAAGAAACTGGATTATATACGAAGAGCATGACATCAGGATTTGAGGAAAGCTCGTTAACAACTTGTGATTTGCAGATGATACAACCTTGCTTGCTTAAAGAGATGAGGGCTTAAAATGCTTATTCATGAAAATCAATGGTCACAGCCTTAAATATGGGTTGAAACTCAAAATAAAACAAAAATCCTCATCATTATATTTTATCATGTCAGCAAAGTGATGAAATGATTGTACTTGTCAAGAACTTTATTTTGGTTGCATCCACTGGCAACCCTCATGGGAGCAGCAGTCAAGAAATCAACTGTTGTATTGGTTTAGGCAAAACTGTTGCACAAGGGCTCTTGAAGAGGACTTGTTCAAGAGGAAAGATATCAGTTTGAGGACTAAAGTGTACCTGATCCAAGCCATGATAGTTTCAATAACCTCACATTCCAGTGAAATTTCAGTAATGAATAAGGAAAATGATAGAAGAATTGATGCATTTGAGTTATGGTGTTGGAGAAGTATATTAAAAGTACTATATAGTGTCAGAAGAACAAACGAATCTGTACTGAAAGAAGTACAGCCAATAGTGTTCTTCATAAACCGGATGGTGAGACATATTATCAGGAGGGACTAGTCCCTAGAGAAGGACATCATGGTTGATAAAGCGGAGATTGAGCGAAAAAAAGGAATACCCAACAAGATGTATTGGCACAGTGACAGCTACCATGGGCACAAACGTAACAACAATTGTGAGGATGGTCAGGACTGGGCAGTGTTTCATTCTGTTGTGCATTGGACAGCTATGATTTGAAATTGACTTGACAGAACCTAGTAACAACAGTTATGTTGATTATGCAAAGACATTAGAATGTGATGATTATAACAAATTGTGGATACCTTTGCATGTAGAGGATACTGTTGCTGTTGTTGTTAATTGCTGTTGAGTCAGTTCTGACCCATAGTGACCCTGTATAGCGGTTTTGAGAAGTGACTGGTGAGCTTGAACCGCTGACCTTACAGTTCAAACTTACTTTGCTGTGTAGCACACATGGTTGAAAATCAGGGAAATGTGCTTCAAGGTGATATCTTCTCACCATACTTTTAAAATCAGTATGCTGCATAAATCATACAAGAAGTTGAACTATATAAAGAATAATGCCATTAGGATTGGAGGAAGAATCATTTGAAACCTTGCTTGCTGAATATGAAGAGAACTTACTAGTGAAAATCAAAGACTACAGTCTTCAGTATGGATTATACATCAACATAAAAAAACAAAAGTCCTCATCTCTGGACACTGGACTAATATTGCACATCATGTTGAACAATACAATATTGAAATTATGAAAAGTTTCATTTAACTTGGGTCCACAATCATCACCCATGAAAGCAGCTGTTAAGAAATCAAATGCCATATTACATTGGAGAAATCAGTGGCATAACATTTCTTTAAATTGTTAGAAAGCAAAGATCTTATCTTGAGGACTTGCATGTGCCTAACATACTTCATGGCATTTTCATGTATGCAATATCTGGAAAGTAAATAAGAAAGAAGCATTCTTACTTTTGATTTATAATGTTGGAGAAATATGTTGAATATTCCATGCACTGTCAGAAGAATGAACAAATCTGTCTTGGAAAAAATACAGCCAGACTATGCCTTAGAAGTGAAGGTAGAGAATCTTCTCATGTACTTTTGACATATTATCAGGAAGACCCAGTCACTGGGAGAGGGATAGATCATCATGGTTTGCAAAGTAGAGGGTTATTGAAAAAGAGATGGTCTGAAATCAGGATTGCAACAATAGGCTCAAACATAGCAATCATTGTGAAGATGGCTCAGGATTTGGCAGTGTTTCATTTTGTTGTATATTTGTTTGTTATGAATTGGAACAGATTTGAAGTCACCTAACAACTATAACGTTTTTATGGCATTGAATCAATTCAGACTCAGAACAACCACATATTAATTAATAGCAGTTCATAATTAACATGTTTGTCCATTCTGTTTTTGGCAATCATAACACTATTGGCTTTGAAGCATGAATAATTTCATGAGAAAGAAATTTATAGTAAATAGTACTCTCTAGTCTCTCTTCACTTCTAACCAAAATTCTTGTTGTCACTTGTGTACTTTACCTCATTATAGGTTGTTTACAAATGCATTGCTACCTGAAGCTATAAATCTTTATCTAAGCAAAACCAACTTGGTGGCACCTAACAACACTAAGCAAAAATTGTGGAGTAGAAACAGCACTAAATTGGCAGAAAATGAAAAAGCATAATAAAAATGTACACAAAGGAGATGGTTACATTAAATGTTAGCAGACAATTCTTCCATTTTTGGGAAGAGACTGTCACATTAAGTTAAAATGTAAAACCCAACTATGTTTTTTAACATTGAAAACCCTTAACACAAATGAGTAGTTACAGGTGAAAAAGATTTTTTTTTAAGTTTACCTGCACTGAGGATCCAATTACTAAGCATAAAGGAGTTCCAGAGAGAGTAGGTAGATATTTGATACCATGGTTGACTAGATACTGGGAACAATTCCTTCGCTGAAAGTCAGCAATCAATAAGGAAGACCATAGAAGAAGTGATATAATTGAGTTGTGTAATTATGTTACTATAAAATAATGGAGAAGAATATTAAAGTACCATGTACTTTCATAAGAACAAACAAATGTATATTGGAAGTACAGTCTGAATACTCTTTAGAAGCCAGGAAAGCAAGACTTCTCTCTCAAACGTTGTACATACTCTTAGGAGGAATCAATCCCTTGAGAAGCACATCCTACTTGGTAAAGTAGAGGGTCAGTGAAAAAGAGGAAGACCCCCAACGAAATGGCTTGGTACGGTGACAGCAGTTATGGGCTCATTCTTAAAGTTTGCAAGGATGGTGCAGGACAGGGCAGTGTTTTGTTCTGTTGTCCTTAAGATTGCTGTGAGTCACAACCAACTCTAAGGCTTCTAACAACAACAACATTTGAAGAAAGTTGTTTTGCAACAATGTCTGTAAATATGTAATGCTTATGAGAAATAAGTATACCTTGTCATACTCGCACATTGCCATGGAGTCTATTCTAACTCAAAGCAAACTTATATAGGATTTCGGAAGCTAAATATGTAGGGAAGTAAAAAGCCTCCTTTTGTCTCATGGAGTGGCTAGTGGGTTTGAACTGTAAATCTTATGATTAGCATTCCAATGCCTAATGCACAACAGAATTGTTTGTTGCCACAGTAAAACCTAATCTAAATTGACTGATACAGCGAAATTTAAAGCATCACTTAGTATTTATCTTCAGTTTTTTTAAAAATGTATTTAATTGGAATAAGTGATAAAAGTTTTAGGAATCACAAGTTGCCTTGTAGTCACTTCCAATTCATGTATTATGTGCCACAGGGTTTTCAATAATTGTTTTCTTGGAAATATATTGCCAGGCCTTTATTACAAGGCACTTCTAGCTTGATTTGAATCTCCCATCTTTTGGTTAGTAGATGTGCTTTTACCATTTGCATCATGCAAATTTAGAAATGACTCAAACCAAAACCCAAACAAAATCCATTGTCATTGAGTCAATTGCAGCTCCTAGATATCCCATAGAAAATCACATAACTGCCCCATGAAGTTTCCAAAGTTATAATCTTTAGGCGAGGTGACTATCACATCTTTCTCCCAGGGAATAGTTGGCAGGTTCAAACCTCTGAGCTTTTCGTTAGTAGCATAGCACTTAATCACTATACTTACAGGGCTCCTTAGATATGCCTCACATACCATACATTTTAAAAAATATTTTATTTGCTATATATCATTTTAAAAACCATTAAACAAAAATAACTTGTTTAAATGAATATGTTTAATTTTGATTTTGCTGTATTTTGAAAATGATTTCCGATATGGCTACAAGAAATATAGGAATTGCAGTCCATGTAACACTGATTTAAAATGAGTATTTGATAACATAGGTTAAATAATATCGATTTAAACTATTAACTAGAAAAAACACTAATCTTAATTAGTGAAAAATATAAAAATTTTCTTTTAAATTTTTATTGGATAGTAGATACATATGTCAAGTTTCTTCAATAATTCAGGTTCATAAATATGATTATTTCTTAGTATAATTTTCCAGCTATATAAAGTGTACTTGGAGTTCTGGTTTGGGGCTGTAGGATAAGCACTGCACTACTTATTTTGAAGAGAATCTATATTTTTTTAAATGCCATCTACAGGGTAAACATCTAGTGTTATGCACTATTAACATTTAAAATATTGCTCCTCTTCTATTAATACACATTTTTCTCATTAAATTTAAATTATATAAATTGTACCCTATTTTTTTTCAAAATTTATTATTTTATTACAAAGAATTTTTCACATAATTGGTAATAATTACTTCAAACATAATTGTGATCTATTTAATAATAAGTTATACTCTATTCATAATCTCTACTGTGTTTTTAGTCTTTAAATTTTTTTCTATAATAAACTTACTACAATTGTTTCTTTCTTGTAGATTTCACTTAGATTTTTTAAAGATATCAAAACCTAGCTAAAATTGATTATATATATTTAAGCAAGAGCTATATTGTCATTTAAAAAATGTGTTTTTTAAAAAATGATGTGATTTTTAACTAGGCATATTTTCATTTATTTTAATTGGCATCTATATATTTATAAAGAGAATTACTAATTGGAAAGAATTATGAATAAATAGATAAAATGAGAAGGAAAAAATGGCTAGTCCAAAACGTGTTCTAAATGTAGTTTTAAGTAATGATGATTTATTATTTTAAAAATCCTTATCTTCTATGAAAATGCAGGATCAGTCTTACTAAGCATAAAGTGCATAACTACCTCAAACCTCAAACTACCTTCTTCTTTGTAATTACAGGCTATTGTTTGCTATACCCAGCATCAAAGGATCAATGCAGATTAATTCTGTGTTTATTAAATTTGATAAAATTTTTGTATTGTTTTCTAAGATTCAATAAAAGTGTGATATGCATGCGGCAACTTAATTTAATAAGAACACAACACAAAGCGCTCCCTCTCCCTTACTTCTCTCTATCTCTCGCTCTCTCACACACACATAAAACAGAGTATTTAAAATTTTGATGTGAGGTAACTTAACTTTGACAACAAATATTTCTTAATTTCTGAGTACATGTTAAAAGAAAAGACCACAGATAAGTGAAGAGCAGTTGTACTCATTCCAGATAATACATTTGTTAATCTAAAATAAAATGAAATAAAGTGAATGATAAGCACTTTATAAGGTTGCTGTGATTTTATGAGATAAATCCATGTAAATGATGTAGCCCAGACAACTCAACTGTACCATGCTTTTTTAGTTGAACATCATTTTGTTGTATAGAATTTAGGGATCAATGCCCACATGAGAAATATCAAGCCCCTTCTTTCTGTAAACTTACAGTTTACTTTGGAATGCATTTTGCTTCAATGTTTGAAAGCATCATCTCCAACACATAAATAAAATCTGTTTCTATTGAGGTGTTACCATTTATCTTCATATATTTTGTTTGACCTGGTTAATATCATGTCTAACTCTGCTTTTTCTTTCTTAGCACCATGTGGCGGACACTTGACAGCTTCAAGTGGAGTTATTTTACCTCCTGGATGGCCAGGATATTATAAAGATTCTTTAAATTGTGAATGGATAATTGAAGCCAAACCAGGACACTCCATCAAAATAACTTTTGATAGGTACGAAAGTTTTTTCCTTCCTTAATATGAACCTAGGTATTCTTTATACTCAATGATTTTATTCAACGGATCTTAGAACTTAGAAATGTGAAAGATATATATAAGTTTCTCAAAAGGATTTCATATAACATGAAATAGGCATTTTTAACATGTTTTGTTTCCTTTCGATTTTAATGTAACTCAACAGTTTATTCACTCAATCCAGCATTCTCATGAGAACTCCTGTCCACACAATTTTGCAGAATGTGTATGGTAGCACTAGTTCTTGAGAACCATTCCCAAGAGAGCACAATATATGACTCGCAATATCAAACTCTTTATTCAGAACCTACAAGTGGAATAAATTCTGCTCTGGTGTTTCTTGCATATAGAAGCAGTTCAAAGTCCCATTGGTGCTTTACGTACCTTATGAAGCAGCACAGAAAAACACCTCTTCTTGTTTTGTTCATGGTTATTGGTAACTGGAGAAGGACTTTAGGTTTCAGAGCTGGCAACAGGATAGGTGCAACAAATGTATTATATTTTTTAGAAAATATCAATGATAATTGAAATATTTACACACCAACTCCTCACTTATCAACATAGTTAGGCTTCAAAGCTCAAGTTGCAATACATAAATTGGTGACATGCAAAAATGGAGGATGACCACATAAGATCACAAAATGATGGCAAAAGCATTATATACCTGCCAAATCACTGAGAATCATAGTCCAGCTAAATTGACATGTACCTTAACCATCATGCTGAGCTGTGGGGCCAGGATTATTTTCACTTCACATCACTGCATTTATTATTGCCAGATGAACGTTGTAAATGTGCAAAATAGTTGAAAAGTAATTTTTTTATTATTGTGAATGTGAAATATTTGATAACAAGACCATAGATAGTGAGGAGCAGGTATACTCATCATTTGATAATACATTTGGTAATCTTCACAAAAAACTGTATTTGGATTTTACATGATGTTTTCCTCCTACTTGTCTCCAATTTGAAATCAGATTTATGATCAGAAACTAAAAATATTTTGATGCTAGCTATATGCTTTACTAAGGAATCATTCTGATTTAATATTTCAAGTTTAATCTATGCACAGTAATGATCTTTCTCAAATATTGACCTTCATTTGGAGCATATCAAGTTCTGTTTTAATAATTAGAATATTATGATGTTTCAAGATAATGAACATAGTCATATAATCTGGTATTTTAGCTGGTGTTAAATAATCTCTTAACTATATGTCTTTGAAATAATTACTCAGGTTGTGATTTATTTTTTATTGTTATTAGGTGCTAATGATCTCTGGCAGGATAATCCCTCAGAAGAAAAGGGAAATTGTCACTTGTGCATCTATTTTATTGAATAGTGACACACTGCATATAATAATTATCATCATTAAAAATTAATTCTGTTAATTATTCAATAAGTTGAGTTGTATTTGCTATGTATTTTTCATTTTATAGTATGAGGGGATATCATATATGCTCTGATTTCCATTAACACAACACATTCAAATCATTTAGTCAATATTAGGTTTTTGCATATTAATTTTATCTGATTTATTAACATCCATTTTTAGTTATATGAACAAAATTATTCATAAAATGTTTCCAATTTTTTTCTTTTCAATAATAATGGATTTAATCATTAAACTTCATTCATACATATCTAACATATCTGATGTTTGCAGACTCTTTTTATTTCCCCCTAAAGTCAGGCACTATTAGTTTATACATTGAATCATATACTGAACATCTAATAAAAAATGTGCTTCTACATACAAATGTAAACTTTCATTCTCAAAATACTATTATGCAACATTTGTTAGGTTGCCAGATAATGAAAATCATTAAAATGTTTGCTTCTAAAATTATTCTAGAAATCTTCCAGTTGTTGATATATACATTATATCAATCCTAACTTTACTAGAAAGTGAATATGAAAAGTCTAGTGTGATTGTATCAAATGTGTCTTACTTTATGTGTATCTAGTCTTTGTGAATTTGAACTCAGAAAAAAGAAATCATACAGTGTTTTTGTGCAAATGGTGGAGTAGTTAAAGACAAACATGACCCTATCCTACTCAAAATGCCCTACCACTGTGATATACAAATTGTACGAATTCCCCTTCTATGACACAACAAAGGCCAAAGTACCAATCTGTTGTTTTTAAATGCTATTGAGTCAGTTCCAACTCATGGTGACTCTGCATAGGGTTCCAAGGAGTGGCTGGTGTTTTTCAAGCTCCCAACTTTTGGTTAGCATTTCAGTGCTTATCCTACAGTGCCATACCAGGACTCCATCCTAATTAGGTATAAGATTATATAACTATTGTACTTTTGCACTAAGAATAGCATACATAATTTAATGAAAAATAGGATAAAACCCTTTGGTGTGAACACTCTTTCTTGTTATTATGTGCTATGAAGCTAAGTAATGGGGCTTTCTCTCTCAAGTTATCTTCCTCCTCATCAGCAATATTGACAACATGTAGAATAATGGCACAGTGTTCAATGGAATTCTTTGTCTCAGAGTTACCTAGTGAGTCACAGTCTTACAATGGATAAGCTGCTCCCTGAGAGTACAGTCAGACACTCAGAAACCGGGTTAGCTCTTTGAGGGCAAGATGGGCCCATTTAGAAAATTATCTCAGTGCCTAGAATTGTACCTTCATTGCACAAAGTGTACCCAAGTGGCTGCAACTTTATATAAAAATAATCTCAAGCCAGATCCTCTGGAAGCATAGCTTCCTTATTGGAAGAAAAGTTAAGAACATTTTAGAAGCTGTTCTAACTTTTTCAAATCATTAAAGCATCATTTAGTTCCTGAAGTAACAATATGCTAAATGCTAGTCTAGTATCTTGAATGAGTTAATGCAACTTAAAAAGGCACAGGATTTTCTGTCATGAAGGGTGTTTAAAGTGTTTTCATGTATTTTGAATTACCGTACTTCTTGAAGTGCTAATTTCATTTCATTATGCCAATTTTAAGATATCCATAATCATGTTTAACAGG
The DNA here is from genome assembly GCF_000296735.1 of Chrysochloris asiatica. Taxonomy (NCBI): domain Eukaryota; kingdom Metazoa; phylum Chordata; class Mammalia; order Afrosoricida; family Chrysochloridae; genus Chrysochloris; species Chrysochloris asiatica. Next base: position 7,754,885 of record NW_006408613.1, on the reverse strand, counting down.
GATCATGAACAATAGTGTGAAAATGTGTAATAATAGATACATTTTTCATGTATCTGCTTATCTATTGGCTTTTCAAAACTAATTTTCTTCTTAGTATTTGTATTTACAGTTGAATATCTGCCTACTTTTCTATGTGTGTTATTACAAGGCAGAGGATTAAGAGAAGGGGAAGAATACAGAGTGTACCATTGCTTCTAGAAAATGTGTTATTGTTGTCATTGTTAGGTGCTGTCAAGTTGGTCCTGACTCAAAGCTATCCTACGTACAATAAAATGAAACACTGCCGGGTCCTATGCCATCCTCACAATAATTGTTTTGTTGGAGCTCATTGTTGCAGTCATTGTGGCAATTTATCTTGTTAAATCTCTTCCTCTTTGATTGCTGACCTCTGCTTTTCTTTCTGACAACATGTCCAAAGTATATGAGAATTCTCACCATCCTCTCTTCTAAGGAGCATTCTGGCTGTACTGCTTCCTAAACAGATTTGTTTGTTTTTCTGGCAGGCCATGGTATAATCAGTATTCTTTGCCACCATAATGAAAATACATCAATTCTTCTTCAGCCATCTTTATTAATACTTTTTAATATTTTTTATTTGCATGCATATGAGCCAATTGAAAACACTATGGATTGAATCAGGCTCACATTCATCCTCAAAATGACATGTTTGCTTTTTAATACAGGTCTCTTGCAATGGATTTTCCCTATGCAATTCATCACTGATTCCTTGACTGCTGTTTTCAGTGAATGTTGATAATGATTATTGAAGTGAAGTGAAATCCGTGACAACTTCAATATACTCTGTATTTATCATGATGTTACTTACTGATCTTGAAAAAGTACTATCCTTAAATATTATATATGCTTACATTTTAAATAATGTATATAATTTATAATAGTTTAATCATATTGCTATACATGGTTTTAGTTAATTAGCAAAGATATTTAAAAATGTCTATAAGCTAATGTGATTTTAGGTTTCTCTTCTGACTCGATATATATATTTGCAGATTCCAGACTGAAGTCAATTATGACACCCTAGAAGTCAGAGATGGACCAGCAAATTCATCCCCACTGATTGGAGAGTACCACGGCACACAAGCACCACAGTTCCTCATAAGTACAGGGAATTTCATGTACCTACTATTTACCACAGATAATAGTCGTTCCAGTGTTGGCTTCCTCATTCACTATGAAAGTAAGTCAATACATAGGTTTAAATTTAAGATACGTATTCCTATTTTCAAGCATGATGACCATTGCTAATTAACTGATTCTATCTGACTTTGCCAAGACTGTATTATACAGTTTTCTCTTATTAATTTAAGAACATCTTGGGTAATCTAACTTTATCATTGATATCACATGCAAGCAAAATTTTGCTTAAGATAATTAAAAAATGTTTGCAACAGTACGTTAACAGGAAACTGACAAAAATCCAAGCTGGACTCAAGAAGGCGTAGAACAAGGCCTATCATTGCTGATATCAGATGGTTTTTGGGTAATAGCAGAGAATATCAGAAAGATGTTTACCTGTATTATATTGAATATTAAAAGACATTTGGCTGTGTAAATCACAACAAATTTTGAGTAACATTGCAAAGAATGTGCTCATTTGCAACCTTTACATAGACCAACAGGTAGTCATTTAAACAGAACAAGGGATACTGGCTGTTTTGAAACAAGGGATACTGGTTGTTTTGAATAAATACACTTCAGGGTTGTATCCTTTCACCATAACTATTCAGTCTGTACACTGTGCAAACAATCTAAGAAGCTGGACTATAATAAAAAGAATGTAGCATCAGGATTGGAGGAAGATTCATTTGCAAAATACTATATGCAGATGACAGGAATCCTGGTGTTGCTAAGGTTGAGCACCAAACACAAAGTTGACGATTCAAACCCACAAGTCAATCCATGGGAGAAATAAGGCTTTCTACTCCTATAAATATTTACCCCATTAAAAATCCTATGGTTTTAGCCAGAGCTATAAGGCAAGATAAGGAAATCAAAGGCATCCAAATTGGCAAAGAGGAAATAAAGCTCTCTCTATTTGCAGATGATATGATACTATACATAGAAAAAACAAAGGGAAAAAACAAATATTATAAACTAGATGAGTGGGACATACTAAAAATTAAAAACTTATGTGCATCAAAAGACTTCACCAGAACAGTAAAAAGGGAACCCACAGAATGGGAAAAAATCTCTTGCAATGACATATCAGACAAGGGACTCATTTCCAGAATATACAGGAAACTG
>NW_006408613.1:7693360-7747127 GCF_000296735.1 Chrysochloris asiatica | reverse complement strand
CCCAAGTTGCACTGAAGACATTAGTGAAAAACAAGGCTCCAGGAATAGACAGAATACAAATAGAAATCTTTCAACAAACTGAGGAAAAACTGGAAGCACATACTTATCTATGCCAAGAAATTTGAAAGACAGTTACCAGGCAAATTGATTGAAAGACATCCATATCTGTGCCCAGTCCAAAGAGAGATGACATAATGGAATACAAAAGTAATAAATCTGTATCATTACTATCACATCCAAGTAAAATTTTGCTGAGGGTAATTAAAAATGGCTGCAGCAGTACATTGACAGGGAACAGTCTGAAATTGCAGCTGGATTCAGAAGAGGGCATGGAACTAGGGATATTATTGCTGACATCAGATGGATCTTGGCTGAAAGCAGAGAACACCAGAAGGATGTTTAATTGTGCTTTACTGACTGTACAAAGACTTTTGACTGTGTGGATAATGGCAAATTATGAATAACATTGTGAAGAATGGATACTCAAAATCAATTGTGTTCATGACAAATGTGAACCCAGATCAAGAGGAAATGATTAGAACAAGGAGACACTAAATGGTTTAAAATCAAAAAAGGTGTGTGTTAGGGTTGTACCCTTTCACCATAGTTATTCAATCTGTATGTTGAAAATATGCTATGAGAAATTAGATTATATGAAGAAGAATGTGGGATCAGGATTGGAGAAAAACTCGTTAGCAACCTGTTATATGTAGATGATAGCATCTTGCTTTCTGGTAATGAAGTAGACTTCAAATACTGATGAGGATCAAAGATCACAGCCTTCAGTATGGATTGCACTGTAAAGAAAAAAAACAAAAACCTTACAAATGAGACAGTAAGTAACACCAAGCTATGAGAGATGAAGAGATGAAGTCTGGCTATCTTGGCTTCTAAGGAGCACTCTGGCTGTACTTCTTGAAATATGATTTGTTTGTTCTTGTGGAAGTCCATAGTACTTTTTGGGGGAGGGTGTATGTATATACACATATATGTACATATATACATACATATATATGTATATACACACACACACACACACATATATGATTTTTTATTGTTGATTGAGTGATAGTTTACATGGGAGAATTCAAGTTACTTTTAATATTCTTCTCTAACACCTTAACTCAAATAATAGTCGCAATTAATCATGATAACAAGTATTCACTATTGAGTCTAAGAATCTTATCTCCATCTCTTTTAACCAGACCTATCTTGACAAGATGAAAACTATTCAGTGGTGACTCTTTGTTCCCCCACACACTCTTAGACTAAACTCCCCCTTGAAACTTGTAAACCAGTCACTTTGTGCCTTTATCGCCCCCTCATTTTAGGTAGCCAGTGTCTAAATTGCCCATCCCTATCTGCCCTGTGTATAGAGGGGATAGCATTGATACTTCATGTGAGGAGGACTCCTTCCCTCTTTGTTGGTATTTAGAGTTACTACCTCCATGAGAATAGGTCAAATTCATCAAGTTGTGGCAATTTACCCATGTTTTCTTTATCAAAAACTGTTTTGTTCTTTTTTAAATCTTCCTCTAGTCAAATTCTGATTGTCAAGCCATAAAGGCTAGGTCAAGTGGGTACAATCTGCAACTTTGGGTGTTCTTATGCGCCTACTCTCACTCCATATCAGCTGGATGCTTCACTCTTATCTCTACCTCTGTGGCAATTTCCTTGTCCATGGGGTCAGTGTCACCACACTTAGGCCCAACCAGCCCTTTATCTTCTCTCTCTCATCTCCAAGTCAGTGGGAGTCTATGGAACGTGGTTGAACTCAGCCCATTTCTTCATTGCTGCCTTTCCCCTTCTTCCATTCACTAGTAGACCAATGAGGTCATCAGCCAGCTTACATACTTGCTCATGTGTTCCCTCTGAATTTCAGTCTTAGAGGAGGGTTTCCCACATCATTTCCGGCTACTCATTACTTGACCTAACCTTTTCCAGACAACTCGAACTAATAGCCTGATATGTAGCTATATATTTATGTATATTTATGAAGTACTAAATGTAATTTTGTATATTTATGAAGTAATAAATGATTATGTGTACTTTTTGATAAAAATGGCATCATCTTATATTCATTTTCTTAATTTAATATATAGCATTCATCAAATACTCTAATAAATCTATTCAAAGCACCATTTGCCCTAATTCATTATTTTTAATGATCATGTAAATGTTTAATGGTGCAGATTTAAAATAATTAATGTAAATGCTTTCATATTAATGGCTATTTATTATGCTTAAAAAAAGAACCACTAAAAGACCTCTTCTCATTTTCCCCATTTTGTTGATATTATATTAAATCACCTTTTATATATATGGAGGATTCAATATTATGCTAGTATATTTAAATATTTCATCTAATCAAAATTTTTTCATCTAATCAAACTTTTTAAAATTAATGGTAAATGCATTTGGAATATTTTCATACCACATACAATATACTTACTTGGTTTCTTGTTTGGGCACTCTTCTACTGTACTTGGTGTCTTTTTGTGCAAGCTTCTGCTGTACAGTCTTAGATTTCATAAAATCAGCTGGATTAATGTAATAGAAATATCTCAAGAATATCCAGATAGTGCCCCTGTAAATATAAAATTAAGCATTCCTAGCTTATTTGAGAATTCCTGGTGTGGCCTTGCAGAATAAGCACAGAACTGTTAAACAAAGGGTCAGCAGGTCAAACCCACCAGTCATTCTTTTCAAACATTATACTGGTACTTAACAATTTAATGAAAATCTTATTTGAAAATGAATTGTTTTCTTCTGAAGTTAGCACAAAAACTTTTATATAGTTAACTAGTCTGTTGGAGACAACCATCTATTCCAACTTTTGTCCCAAATCCTCTAAATGAATTTTTGCTTGAAAATGACAGGAAATAATCCCAGAACAATAAATGTTGAGTATAGTTAATTAGTTAATTAACTATACTCAACATTTATTGTACTAAGGAGCTCTGGTAGCATAGTGGTTACGAATCGGCTGCGAACCGCAAAGTCAGCAGTTGGAAACTACCAGATGTTCCGCGGGAGAAAGATGAGGCTTTCTGCTCCCGTAAAGATTTAAAGCCTCAGAAACCCCGTACAGGGTCGCTATGAGTCGGAACCGACTCCACGGCACATAACCATCACCATAGTTAATTGACTGGAAAAAATTGATTATTAAAGACAAATATTAATTTCAAATTTATTCAAAATAATGTTATTTATTTCTAAATGATATTGTTTAAAAATTAATCAGCAAATATTATATTTCTATTTTTGTGTACATTATAATCATCTGAATTTATCAAATTAGTAAATATTAAACACTGTTTTATCCCTATTCTTTCTGTTTGTTTGTTGGTCTTTAGCTAGGAATATTTGGTCTCTCAGGATAAGGTGAGGCTTTCTGCTCCCATAAGGATTGGAAACCCTATAAAGGGTTACTATGAGTCAGAATGAACATGATAGCACACCACCACCACCACCACCACCACATAGTCTTTAGCTATACAGTTTGCATGAAATTTAAAAGAACAAAGTTTTTCTTTCTTTCTTTCTTTTTTTTTCTTTTTCTCTGTCTCAGGTGTTTTATCCTAGATTGGTTTGCCTATTTTTAGCACCCTCTGAGGAAATGTGTTCTAAAACCAATATGCAAACATTAACAACTAGTTTCATTTGCTCATCCAGCTCATTTAAATAAGCAGGTTATTCTCATCCATTCTTTCTTGAATATACAAGGTAGAATTGTAAGTTGATTCATAATTTCTAATTTTAATTGATTTATAATATGTCCTATTCAATGCTTAGGAAAAAGTGTGAAAGGGATGATGATCTAAACATGCATCCAGACTTTCATTATATACTTCTGGGATTTTTTGGAAAATGCTCCAATGTTTTGAGTGTGCAGTCTTCCGGTTTATAGCATGAAAGTACATTGAAAAGAAAAAGAAAAAAACATCTAAGAAGGTCATCACACTTAATCTTTATCACTTCATTTTATGTTTAAGTAGTTAAGAATTTGAAAAGTAAAAGTGAAATGGGTAGAAACAATTGAAACATGGGACACAATAGTTGTATAAGAAAATGAGTCAGGAAGGTCTGGAATTTTTAAAGCAGGCTATCAGCTGGTGTACATAAGGGTTACCTGTGGGGCTTTTAAACAAAACAGATGCTTGAGTGCCAGCTCAGGTGTTCTAAATTGCTATGTCTGTGGGTGGTATCCAAACCTAAGTAGTTTTATAGAGTTCTGTAATGATTCAGATGGTCATCCCTATTTAGAAAGCATGCTGAAAGAGCAGTTTTCCTCAAACTTTCATGTACATTAACACTCATTTGGGAAAACTTAGTAAAATGGAAACTCCTGGGCTGAGGGCCAGAATTCCAGATATTTGAAATTCTCAAGGCAGTTAAATATAAGGGAGAAGGTAGACACCAGCCTGTGCTTGAATCCTCCAGGTAGATCATGCATGAAAAGAATTGACCAAACACACCAGGGTTATAGGAGGTTAGGAACCTGCAGTCATCAGGGGAGATGAGAAACTAGGGGAGTACAGAGGCAATGGAAGAGGAATTAATATTATAAATTATGGTATAAACATGTGTGTATTAAAATGAAGGAATGAGAGAAGCAGAGATAGGTAAAGAGGAAAACATGGAACAGGAAAGACAAACATTACCATCTCCTTTATGATTTTGAATATTTCCAGTACTCTTAGAGGAAATATGTTGTTGTGAAATCAATACACCAAATCATAACACACATCAATTTAATTCTGACTTGCAGTGACCTTACCTAGGTTTTCTGAGATGGTAAATCTTTACAGGAACAGATAGCCTCATCTGTCTCTGACAAAAGGGCTGGTGGGTTTAAGCTACCTGCCCTGTGGTAAACAGCCCAATGCCTAACCCACAATGCCACCAGGGCTCCTTGAAACCAATATGCAGGCACTAGAAAATAATAATCCTTGCTCATCCAACACAGTTTAAAAAAAAAAAAAGCAGATTGCCTATGACCTAAGAATGATTTACGTTAAAGTCTTCTTGTCATTTAAAAATACTATTGCTCATTTCTCTTTTAACTTCTGGCATAAATGGTTGAAATTGTAAACTATTTTTGACTTATAAAATTAATGACCACCTTTAATACTTGAATAGGCACATGGAAGCCTACTTTAAGGACATAAAGCATTACAGAAATAGCAGCCACAGTATATTCAAGGTTGACTTATTTTTGTAGTGGTGCCATAAGATAATATGAGCTAATATTAACAGCATTAACTTTAGAAGCATTTTCAGAACTGTTTGGCAGAAGAGCTGAAGGCATCTTTTTTCAAGGTTTTCATAAAAGTAGACCTAGGCTTATAGTTTTATTTTGTGTGTTAAAACTTATGAATCATCACTATCATAAATATAGTGTCCAATTACAGTTATCCTTTTATTACTCTATTCTTTATAAGGAATATGGCAGTTTGTTTATATGATAGTAATTGCATTGTTCTTCTAGAATAATCATTTGTGTTGTTTGTTGATCTTTGAATAATCACTTTAGAATAGCTATGATTAGATAGAAAATTGCTAAATAAATGGAATTCTTCAACATATAAAAGTCTTGCATGTCATTTTTTAAAGAATATTTTTAAGAAGAAAGATGTACTGTACATATATGTATTTATTCTACTTTATAATTCATACCTTGTATAATTTTCAACAAAAATTGTTGTAAGGAACAGAGCAAGTTTTATGGTGTGTGTGTGTGGGGGGGGGTGAGGGTGCATGTGCACACAAATGCATATAATTTTCTGTGATTCAGTGATATTTCTTATGACCAGAAAGAGAAACTGGTTTGAAGTAATAGTAATGGATTCAATACAATAAGAGATAATACAGAAAAAGAAAGAGAAAAAATAGTGAAGGAGAGAGAGAAGCAAGAGCAGAGACGCAGGGTTGAACTTCAGAAAATAATTTAACATAATTGGCTTAATTTTTTGACTTGTTACCTTATTTGTGAAACTTTTATTAGTCTGTGAAAAGTAACCACCCTAAGGCTTTGCGCATAAAAACAACTCAAAAAATATTAATTTCCTTCCTTAGATTAAAACTTTCATAAAGCTCTACTTAAGAAAGTCAAATAAAAAGACATATACTTATATCATTTATTTAAAAAAATCATAGTTCCATTAAGTTTCAAGTAACAAATACGTGTAACAAAAATGGAATGCATTCAGGGTTTCAATAAAATCAATTGATCCCATGTTTTGCTTGACATTGTCAGGACTGGAGACAAAAGGAAAAGACATTTAGAAACAGTGTCACACCTTTCCTTCAATGCAAATTTACTACCTATCCCCTTTGTTGTAAATGTCTTCTCCCATTAGAGGGTTGTCAACTACTTTGCAGTTCATATATTCATTCTTGCTGCCACAGTGTTTTTGTAATTCAGGAAAATTGGTAATCCAAATAATTTGTAATGTCAAAAAACTCAATATCTACACATTTTACATCTCAGTATCAGTGCCCATTATTTTGAAAATAGAGGAATGAGTAAATAATAGCATAATGTTGATAAAATCCAGCATTTGGAGTCCTGATATTGCAGTATGGTCAATGCGTTGGACTGCAGTCTGTTTAAAATGCAAGGTCAGAAGTTCAAGTTAACCAGCCGCTCCTTGGAATCCCTACACAGGGTTGTTGTGAGTTGGAACAACTGACAGCACTTAACAACAACAACAACCAGCAATTATGACTTACATTCAATTTTTAGTTCTGTTTTTTCAAGTAAAGGAATCGTCATTTTAATTTCCATGCTTTGATTTCTTCTGTTCTCTATTTTTCTGTGAATTTTCTAAAGACAAAGTTTCATTAAAATTTTTAAAATTTCATTATAAATATGGTACACCAATTGTTAACATTTTCTAAAACAATTCTTATTACTATGATTGGCTGTGGAATGCAGTGAACTTATGGTTTAGGGGTCACAGAAAACCCTTTTATAAAATGGAATATTCAAATTAACTGGTTTTTCCACAAATCTGAAGACTAATTTGTCACTTTCTTTACCAGAACTTCTTAAGTCAGGGGCCGTCTGTTGCGGAAATTCTTGCTTTGATATTGATACTGCTGAAAAATCAGCCACTATTATGTGCTTTTGATTATAAAACATATGTACAGTCTCCAACGAGATGGATCAGCCAGGTGGCATCATTGATGGTGTCAAGTGTGGTGGCGGTAGTGAGGTTGGCCCAGGATCGGACATTGTTTCATTCTGCTGTGCATGGGGTTGCTATGAGTCGGTTCCGACTCGATGGCACCTGACAACAACAACAACAACAACATTCAGAGAGGCAATTATTCTGAATTGAACTGCAAAGATCTGAAAAATACATCTAACTATAAAGAGAACAAAAATTCTCACAACTGCATTGAGAAACAGCATCATAATAAATGGTGAAGAATTTGGAATTTTCAAGGATTTCATTCTCCTTGGATCATCAATCAAAACCCATGGCAGCAGCAAACAAGAAGCTAAAAATGGTGCTGGGTAAATCCTGGTAAGGCACAGAAGGATAAGCACTAGACCTCATGGACCTCTTTAAAAGCTTAAAAGGCATAGATGTCACTAAACTGTGCCTGATGCATGTCATGATGTTTTCAGACATCTCATATGCAAGTGAAAACTAGACAAAGAAAAAAGGAAGAATAAAGGAGTAGAATTGAAACTGAATTGTTTGAGAAGAATACTGAATGTATCATGAATTTCCAAAATGAAGAAATCAATCTTTGAAGAAGTAAAACCGGAATGATCCTCAGGAGCAAGGATGGTGAAACTTCATCAGTCATTCTTCAGCCACATTATCTGGAAGGCCTCATCCCTAGAAAAGAACATCATGTTTGTGAAAATTCAGGGAGGCAAGAGGGCAATTGTCAATGAAATCAATGAACAAAAAGAGTACAACAATGGGCTCACACATACCAAAGATTGTGAAGAGAGTGCAGTACTGGGGACCTTTTTATTATGTTATATATGAAGTGACCATGAATTGTAACCACCCCAGAGTCAACTAAAAACAACAAAAGAAAAACAGTCAAATATTGGTAAATGTATCAATTATTACATTAGTGAATTTTAAAATTAATTTGCATAATGTTCCAGATCTTTATATATATATATATGGTTGGTTATGTGCCGTGGAGTTGGTTCCAACTCATAGTGACCCTGTTTGTGTGTATATATATATATGAACCGACTCGACGGCACTTAACAACAACAACAACAATACATATATATAATGGCATTCATAATTTTTATTTAGTTACTTATACATATTTTTTGTTATGCATTTAGGTGTGACTTTAGAGTCAGATTCTTGCCTTGATCCAGGAATTCCTGTGAATGGTCATCGCCATGGCAATAATTTTGGCATCAGGTCTACAGTGACTTTCAGCTGTGATCCAGGATACACACTAAGTGATGATGAACCCCTTATCTGTGAGAGGAACCATCAGTGGAATCATGCGTTACCTAGCTGCGACGGTAGGTGGAAGTCCATGAAACAGTAAATCATAAAGAAATGTAGAGAAAATATAAATATTTGATTAGTTTTCATGGCATGTGTATTTTATGGGTACAGTCCTGGTGTGGCACTGTAGGATAAACAACCAAAAGGTTGGTGGTTCACACCCATCAGCTGTTCCTCAGAAACCCTATACAGGGCTGCTCTAAGAACTGACTCGGTGGTACTTAGCAACATTAACAAATTTTATGGGTATTGTAGAATATGGTTAATGTGGGTTTTCTGTTTTAAAAATGGTACACCATAAAAAATTGAGCCTGTTCTGACTCATAGTTACACTGCATAGGGTTTCCAAGGCTATATATCTTCATAGGAGCAGAAAGCCTCACCTTTCTCTGACAGAGTGTCTGCTGGATTCAAACTGATGACCATGTGGTTAGCAGCCCATGTATTACCCACTACCCACCAGGGCACCTTCATTGTTCCTAGGTGCCATTGAATCAATTCCAACTCACAGCAGCCTTATGTGCAATAAAGCAAAACACTGCCGGGTCATGCGCCAACCTCATAATCATTCCTGTTTCAGCCCAGTGCTGTCGCTGCCATTGTGCCAATCCATCTCGTTGGGGATCTTCCTCTTTTTCTCTGGCCCAAAACTGTACCAAGCATGAGATCTGTCTCCAGGGACTGTTCCCTCCTGATAATATGTCCAAACTATGAGAGACAAAGTCTGGCCAACCCGGCTTCTAAGGAGCATTCTGGCTGCACTTCTTCCAACACAGATTGGTTTGTTCATTTGGCGATCCATGGTACTGTTAATATTTCTCTCCAATGCCATTACTTAAATTCAACAATTCTTCTTCAGTCTTCCTTAAACCTTGTCCAACTTTCACATGCACATAAGGCTATTGATATTTCCATAGCTTGGCGTCAGGTGTACTTTAGTCCTCAAACTGACATCTTTGCTCATGAACACTTTTAAAAGATCTTGTGCAGCAGATGTGTCCAATGCAATATGTTGCTTGATTTCTTTACAGCTGCTTCCATAAGTATTGATTGTGGATCAATCAAAGCAAAATGAAGTCTTTGGCAACTTCAGTCCTGTCTCTATTTACCATGATGTTTTTTATTTGTCCAGTAGTGGGAATTTTTGTTTTCTTTACATTGAGGTGCAACACATAATGAAGGATGTGGTCACCGATCTTCATCGGTGAATATTTTAGACAATTTGATTTCTGGTGAGGTCCAGGTATATAATCATCTTTTATGTTATTTAAGAAAGGTATTTGCAGTGAACAAGTCATTGGTCTAGAAAAATTCTATCATGAGATCTTCAGAACCATTTCTTTCACCAAGACCATATTTTACAATGACTGATCCTTCCTCTTTGTTTCCAACCTTCGCATTCCAACGAACAGTAATTATCAATACATCTTGATTACATGTTTGAACAATTTCAGATTAAAGAAATTGGTAGAATCATCACTGGCTTTAAAGTTTGGTGGGTTAATTTCAATAATAGTGGTATGAACTGATGTTCCTTGTAGGCATATGGATATTATAATTTCACATACAGCATTATACACAACAACAACATTGCCTCATTTCATATATAAAGATATGAAAACACAGAAGAGTAGAGAAATTTGCTAAATAGCATCAACTCAGAAGTGGTGCTAATATTGAGTAGACCTTTGCTTAAAGCAGAGAATACCAGAAAGATGTTTCCTTGCGTTCAAAGCCATTTGACTTTGTCAATTAAAACAATTATCAATAATGTAAAAAGTGGAAATTATAAAGCACTTTATAGTCTTCATCTGAAACCTGAACATAGACCAAAAGACAGTCATTCACACAAAACAAAGCAGTATTGTGGGGCTACAAATCTGGAAATCTATGCATCATTTATACCTACACCATGGTGTAGCCTTTTACGTCAGTTATTCAATCTGTGTGTTGAGCAAGTAATCTGAAAAACAGGACGGAATGAAAATGAATATGTCCTTGAGCTGGAGGAAGACTCATTAACTACCTGTTATATGCAGATGACACAATTTGGTGTGATGAAATTGAAGAAGACTTGAAGCACTTAAGATGATTGAAGATTGCATCCTTCAATATGGTTACACCCACCTCAGCATCAAGAAAGCAAATTGGAGCAAAAAACAGCATCATGCTAAGTAAAGAAAATACTGAAGTCAAGAATTTCATTTTACTTGGATCCACATACACTGCTCATGAAGCAGTATCAAGACATCAAACAATATAAGGCATTGGGCAGATATGTTGCAAAAAAAAAACCAAAAACTAAAATATGTTAAAGCAAAGATATAGCTTTGAGGACTAAAGCACACCTAACCTAGACTATTGTATTTTCAATCACCTAATATAGTGTGGCGCTGTAGGTTAATGTACCAGACTGGAAAGCTGTTTGAACTGCAAGGTCAGTGGTTCAAACCCACCAGCTGCTCCTCAGAAATCCTATACTGGGTTGCTATGAGTTGAAACTGATTCAATGGCACTGAACAACAGCAACAATATGTATGCAAAATCTATGTATATAAAATCTGGGCAATGAATAAGGAAGACTGAAGAATAATCTATGTCACAGAGTTACAGTGTTAGTGTAGAATATTGAATATATCATGGACTTCCAAAAAGAAAGAATGTATCTGTCTTGTAAGAAGTACAGTCAGAATGCTGCTTAGAAATAAGGAGAGTGAGACTTTGTGTCACTTACTTTGGACATGCTACAAGGACAGACAAGTCCCTGGAGAAAGACAGCACGATTACTAAAGTAGAGAGTTACTACAAAAAAGGAAGACTGTTGCAAGTTATGTTCACACAGTGACTGTAACAATGGACTCAAATGTAGCAAATATTATGAGAATGGGACTGCTCAGTGTTTCATTCTGATGTACATGGGCTCACTATGAGTCCGATCCAGCGTGATGTCACCTCGTCACAACAAAACAGAAAGTGAAGTAGCTGGGGTAAACCCAGGCATTCTGGATTAGAGTCTGTGCTTTTCTAGTTAAATGTGGAAATGATTAATTGAGATTACCCAGGAGTGGTGCTATTGGATCAGCACTGGACTTTGAACCACAAGATCGGCAGTTCAAACTCACCAGCTGCTCCTTGGAAACCCAACAAAAGGTTGCTATGGATCAGATATTAGCATATGACTGATAGACACAAGATGGTGCAGCTGCAAAACAAGAATAAATTTATCTTTCCTTCCTTCTAGTTGATGTCATCTTGTTTGATTCATTTTAAGTTCAGTTCTTTTAAGCACAGTAAAGCTTTATCAAGTGTAGTATAGGAAAGCAAGAAAAAAGGGTCAAAAAACCACAACTCACAAGCATGGACATGTGCATATTCTCCCCTTGATGTTTGCAAAACTGGAATATATAGAGTTTATTCAAAAATTACATTTTGATATCTTAAAGATTGCATACCTTTGAACAACATGAAATAAGCTTTTGAGTACTTAATATATATTAGAAACCAGTTTGCATCAACTCCATTTTGAATCATGGCAACTACATGTGTATAAACATAAAGCTGTGCTTAAAACAGTTTCCAGTGGCTGATTTTTCAGAAATAGATCATCAAGCCTTCCTTCCCAGGAACCTCTAGGTGTACATAAACTTTCAACAAGGTTATCAGGTGAGCTCCTTAATCATTTTCACCACCCAGGGACTCTGAAGTATACACATATTGCTTCTGTTGTGTGTGATTGCATTGATGAGTTCACTCTGACTTAAGTGACCTTGTTGGACACAATAGTCGTTGTTGTTAAGTGCCATTGAGTCAATTCAAACTCACAGCAACCCTGCATAGAGTTTCTGAGGAGCAGCTTGTAGAATTACCCAGTAGGGTTTCTAAGACTGAAGCAGATTGCCACATTGTTCTCTTAGAGTGTCTGGTGGGTTCGAACCACCAAAATTTCACTTTGAGACTTAGCATTTAGCATTGTCACTTGGGCTCAGACACTGCAAATTGTATTTTGCAATGGCAATTATTATGAATATCTACCTTATGAAATGAAAATGATCACTTTTTCATTATTATGATTAAAAATATATATCTGTAAATGAAAGACAGTTACCTGGCCAATATCAAAGAACAAGAAAGTAACAGAGTCAGGATTTAAATTCATAACTTTATGATATCAGTTTCTGGGCATTTAAAATTCTATGTTATCTTGATAACCTAAATGTCACTACTTTCCTAATGACATGATGTTGGTTTTCTTTGAAAAATGAGTTTTGAAATTGAACTGTTTAGATGTAGATTTAAGCTCAAGACCAGCTTTGCTGGTAAATGCAAATCTACATCTTTTCTCTGCATTTGTGTTAACTCATATTCTAGTTTGCATGCTGCCTATTACTCTATAATATTTCAAGGTTTTCTACTATTTAAAGTACCTATGTATTACATAAGGAGCTCTGGTAGCATAGTGGGTACAAATTGGTCTGCTAACCTCAAGGTCAGCAGTTCGAAACTATCAGCTGTTCCGCGGAAGAAAGATGAGGCTTTCTGCTCCAAGATTTGCAGCCTTAGAAACCCTGTGCAGAGTCACTATAAGTCAGAACCGACTCCACAGTACACAACAACAACAATGTATTACATGGCATATTATAATTTCAAGTAACACAAAGTTTTACTTTTGTTTTGATTTTCATGGGTATAACATTGGACTTTTTGCAGTCCTATGCAAATTAAATGTCATTTAAAAATTATATTTTTTGAACAATTTCTATAAAACTTTAATTATGCAATGATTTTTCCTTATTGCTTTAAGCACTATGTGGAGGCTACATCCATGGGAAGAGTGGAACAGTACTTTCTCCTGGGTTTCCAGATTTTTATCCAAACTCTCTAAATTGTACATGGACTATTGAAGTTTCTCATGGAAAAGGTAAGAATAAAGTATGGATTTCAAATATAAAAACTAGTAGACAGGATAAAAGCATATCAGTATAAAAAGTATCAATCTTGCACAATTGTTAGATATAATTTTGTTCTTGCTACATCTAGGAAGATACACACATTTAGTTACACATATTCTAGGGATGTTGTATAGTATAGATATAATCCTCATGTTACATATGAGTATATCGAAGACTAGAATTTTACATTTGTGCAAAAAGTATAGCATTAAACATTGCATTTAACATTGTAAACTGGGTTTTCTATGACTAAATTTGTAGTTTTTAAGAAGTCAATTTTGAAATTTGGTCACATAGATACTATATGTTACTGTTGTTGTTAGGTGCCATCGAGTCAGTACCGATTCATAGCAACCCTATGCACAACAGAACGAAACACTGCTCTGTCCTGGGTCAACCACACAATTGTTGCCACGCTTGAACCCACTGATGCTGCCACTTTGCCAATCTATCTCGCTGGGGGTCTTCCTCTTTTTCTCTGACCCTCCACCTTACCAAACATGATATCCTTCTCCAGTGACTGGTCCCTCCTGACAATATATCTGAAATATGAGAGACAAAGTTTGGCCATCCTGGCCTCCAAGGAGCACTCTGGCTGCACTTCTTCCAACATGAATCTGTTGGTTCTTTTGGCAGCCCATGGTACTTTCAATATTTTCCTCCAACACCATAACTCAGATGCATCAATTCTTCTATGATCTTCCTTAAAATAGACTTTATCTTTTCAGATAATCCTGAACTCAACTGAATATTAAAAGTTTATATTTCATTATATATATTGTGTTGCATTCTGCTAGCAGTAATACTTAGTAAAGAATAACTGAGTCTGGAGAGAATTAAGAATAAAGTTGAAATAGCATGGTAGGATAAGCACTAGACTGCAAGGTTGGTTTGAACCACAAGATAGGTGGTTCAAACTCACCAGTCACTCCTTGGAAACCCTATTCAGGATTGCTATGAGTCAGAACTGACCCAATGGTATTTGAAAACTACAACAAAAAGCTTAAGAATGTGTACTGACATTAAATAGTATCTATTCACAGTGACACTTAGGGTTAATGCGCTGGACTGAAAAGTCGGTTTTAACCACAAGGTCCGCGGTTCAAACTCACCAGCCGCTCCTCAGAATCCCACTCAGGGCTGCTATGGGATGGAATTGACTCGAATATATGTATATATGTGTATATATATATATATATATATATATATATATATATATATATATATATTCTAGTTGTGGCGCTGTGGGTTAATGCGCCAGACTGAAAAGCCATTTGAACTGCAAGGTCAGCAGTTCAAGCTTACCAGCTACTCTTCGGAAACTCTATACAGGGTCACTATGGGTCAGAATCAACTGTATGGCATTTAACAACAACAACAACATATATATATATATACTCCAGTTGTGGCACTGTAGGTTAATGTGCTGGACTGCAAAGTCAATTTGAACTGCAAGGTCCATGCTCACCAGCTCTCTTCAGAAACCTTATACAGGGTTGCTATGAATAGGAACCAACTCCATGGTTCCATTCTAATTTGTAGCGACCCTATATAGGGTTTCTAAGGATGCAGATCTTTACGGGAGCAGAAACCCACATCTTTTTTCCATGCAACAGCTGGTAGTTTTGAACTGCTGACCTTGAGGTTAGCAACCCAATTCATAACCACTACACTACCAAAATACCTTATGTATATATGTGTGTATGTATATATATATATATGTTGTTGTTATTGTATGTGCCATAGAATCAGTTCTGACCTATAGGACCCTATATAGGGGTTCTGAGGAGTAGCTGGTGAGCTTGAATCACTGATGTTGCCATTTAGATGACTTTGTAGTCTAGCGCAGTAAACCGCAGCACCATACCAGGACTATATATATATATATATATATATATATATATAT
Source organism: Chrysochloris asiatica (assembly GCF_000296735.1). Classification (NCBI taxonomy): domain Eukaryota; kingdom Metazoa; phylum Chordata; class Mammalia; order Afrosoricida; family Chrysochloridae; genus Chrysochloris; species Chrysochloris asiatica. The sequence continues at coordinate 7,731,768 of NW_006408613.1, read as the reverse complement.
TTGCATATGTATTTATTTATTTAATCTCTTTCTCTCTCACTCCCTCTCAGGAGTACAGATGATATTTCACACTTTCCACCTTGAGAGTTCTCATGACTATTTACTGATCACCGAGGATGGAAGTTTTACAGAGCCTGTTGCCAGACTCACTGGCTCTGTGTTGCCCCATACTATTAAGGCAGGTTTGTTTGGAAATTTCACTGCCCAGCTTCGGTTTATATCAGACTTCTCAATTTCCTATGAGGGCTTCAACATCACATTTTCAGGTACGTTGACTTCTTATGCTGTGTCTGACCACTGGCAATAAAACTGCTGTTGCTGTGTGAGTGTGTATGTGTGTCTGTGATTGTAGGCAAAATATCAACTAATGCTATACATGGAAAAAGCTGGAGAAGTATTAGGTAATACAGGTTAAAAATTAAGTATTATTTACATTATAATGTATGTGGAATATTGGTGTGGTACTGTAGGATAAGCACTGGACTGCTAACTGCAAGGTTGGTACTTCAAGCCCAAAAGCCACTTCTAGAAAACCCTAAACTGGTTCTCTATGAGTCAGAACTGATTTGATAGAACTAAACAAAACAAAACAAATATAGATCATGTTTATGATTTGTGTGGATTCAATTATTTAATTTTAATAGCTCCTAAGGAGAAAGATGAGGCTTTGTATTCCTGCAAAGATTTTCAGTCTCAGAAGCTATGTACATGATTGCAACAAGTTGGAATTGATTCCACAGCATAAAGCCACAACCACCACCACCATGATGTACATCAAGAACCCTGGTAGTATAGTGTTAATACATACATATAAAAATCTTCAGTTTACAGAATTGAAAATAATTACATACATTTAAACACTGGTCACAGATGTATGCGGTATTTAATCAAGTACACAAATAATGTTCAATAAGCATGTGATGCTCATTTGTGGGACCACTTCAATATCTCTGATATATTCTTTGTCCACAGAATGGAGATTACTACTCTCCTGTTACTAATGGATTTAAACAATTAAATTAATTTGAATTGAATTGTATGGTACTTTGAAAAAGAGTAGTTTTCTACCTCCTTTTTATATCCTAGATCCAATGTAGTTTTAAAAGGTGGTCTCCAAACACCATAATCACATGATTTCTTCTACTTTTAAACCCATGTAAGATCCTTAATAACTTTCTTTGTCACATATAATATTTATTGTTGTTATAAATGAGTTTTGTCTTATCTTCTCACTAAAAATTAAACTTTGGGTAGAAGGCATACTGTTCTATCCACCTTCACAATACTTGCATCACTATTCGTGTGTTTTATACATGAGTGCTTTACCAGATCCCTTGAAATTGATGCTAACTTATGGCTACCCCATGTGTATTAGAGTAAACTTATACTCCATCTTTAAAATTATTATAATCATTATTATTGTTAAAAATATATAGGTAATGCAACATTTGCCAATTCAGTATATTTTGCTCATATAGTTAAACCAATTATATCAATCATGTTGTACAACTATCATCAACATTGTCAATATCCGTATGTTTCATACCTACAAGTAGAAACTCAATATTAGCTAAACAAAGATTCTCCTCTTTCCCCTCCCTCTTGCCTATAGCAACCACAAACACTGGTCCTTTTTGCATTTGAATTTGTTTTAAATTGGTGAAATCAAACAATGGTTTTCTTTTTATAATTGACTTATTTATCTTAACCATGTTTTCAAGGTTCACCTATGTAGTGGCATGTATCAGACCTTCCTTTCTCTTTATGGAAGAGTAATCTTTTGTTGTGTATATATATATATCATTTGGGTTATCCATTCATCTGTAGATATGCATGCATTTGGGTTGTTTCATCATTTGACTATTGTGAAGAGTGTTGTAATCAACAATGGTGTATATGAGTCTCTTAGCATCACTGCTCTCAATTTTTAATCACTGATTTTCTGCAAGGTCACCAAGCCTTTCTTCCATTGTACTTCTGAGTAGACTCGAACCTTCAACCTTTTAGTTTGCATCCAGGGTGTATTACCATTTACACTGCCCAACGATTCCCATCTTGTGCATAGTAGGAATTTCATAGTTACTTACTAAATATTGTATGATCATTAACAGGTGAAAATACCATCTTAAAGAAAAAATATATATATCTAGGGAATTTTGAGATGCTCTGAAACACTTTTTTTTGGTGTTAGGTGCCAACTCATAGTGACCCTATGGTCAACAGAACAAAATATTGTCTTATCTGGCCCCATCCTCACTACTCTTTTATTTAACCTCATTGTGAACAACCACTCTGTCAATCCATCTCATTAAGGGTCTTCTAACTCTTTTCTGGATTTCCACTTTACCAAGTTGTTGTTGTTGTCAAGTGCCATCGAGTCAATTCTGACCCATAGTGACCCTGTATAGGGTTTCCAAGGAGCAGCTGGTGAGCTTGAACCTCTGACCTTACAGTTGAAATGGCTTTGCAGTCTGGCACATTAACCCATAGCACCACACCAGGACTCCATCTTTACCATAAATACTGTATATTCCCTATAATGATGACCAATGACTATTTATCTTAATCTACTTTTGTTGATTGTTCTTGGTATTTACTACATACATGAATCTTTGAAGACTTCCTAAGATTACCTGACTTCTTAGAAATTTTACCTTAATCAGGAATAATAATAAAGTAGTTCACTGACTTTATGTATAAAAAACCTAGATCTTTTGAACTCTAATACCTAAATCCCCCCCCCTCTCTCTCTCTCTCTCTCTCTCTCTCTCTATATATATATATATATATATATATATATCATCTCATAGTAGATCTCAATTGTTATCCTTATGAGAATATATGTCCCCTTTGTTCTTACTTTTACCACGATAAAAATTAATTTTAACAGAATACTCCAGAGAAATAAAATGATAGTGATACAAATCCACAAATCTATTACATAGATGTTTCTCATGAGTCTGTACAGTTTTCATTTGTTTTTCTCATCTGGTTCTTAATTCTATTATTCTCAGCACAAGGCTAACAATAAGTCTTTTGATTACCAAAGGTCAATATTTAACTTAAAACTTTTTTTCTCCTTTCATAAGCTCCCTAACAAGCAAGCAGACAAATAACAACAGAAATAAAACATTCTTTCTGGAACTCTGCAGTTCCTTGAGGTGGTTTTTTTTTTTTTTTTTTTTTTTTTTTTAATTGTTCTGAATATTATAATAAAAGTTGTAACAGAAGAAATTACTTCTAGTTTATGTCACACACAAGGACAAATTTTAAAAGCAAATAGCTCACCTTTGATTGCAAAGTCTATTTTAAGTTAACATATTCTTTTAATACACTAAAGGAATAACTTCTTTTGGAGGAATTTCATCTGGAAACTGGGCTTCGCAGTAATGGCTCTCCAAATGTGTACGATTGCCAGTGGCATTAGAACAATGTAGTTTGCTTTTTAATGTCTAAATAAATAGTAACTTTATTATGCAAATAAGATATTTACCCTTCTGGGAACTTTCCTGGTGTTTTTGTAAAATGCCATAAATATACTTTTATAACTACCTTTCTTCCTGTTACTTTATTTCTTTTTTAGAAGATTTTACTTAAATAGAATTTCCCAATTGCATTTCCTAGTTAATATTTCTTCAAAGGTAAATGACAAAACTGACAAACAAAAAAGTTCCATATTCAAATATAATTAGATAATGCTGAAAGCATTCTGTATTCTGTGTTTGATATCAATTAGTAATCACTAAGGAATCCCTGGGTGTACAAACAGTTAAGCACTCAGCTACTAGATAAAATGTTGATTCAAACCAGGACTTAACATGTTTGAAATGGTTTAGTCATGGCCATCAGAGTGCATGCTTTGCATAGCAACTAGATCTCTTGTATTTAGGATTTTTACCCCAGTAGGAAACAGGCATTCCTACACTGCTCAAAGATGGTGGCCAATGCACGTTCAGTGAGGCATGGTCTGCTACCATCTTTGCACTTGCACTTATCTGTTTCCTACTTGGGTCAAAATCCTATCTGCAAGAGATTTGGTTACTATGCAACAGATACACTCTAGAGAATACTGCCTTTGTGTACTCCTGTTATGGAGATTAATGCTTATCCACCCATTGATTTTTCTGTTTTTCTTCTCTCTAAAGTTCTTAATGACATTTTCCTAAGCATCTGGCCTATCATTGATACTATTGGATTAAATGCTGGGCATTAAAGACTGAGAAAACAAGATGATGGCAACTAAATATTAGAACCCTTGTATAGTCCTAATTCCCCACTGACAAAACATAAACTTAATAATGAATAATCCTCAGATTGCAATTTCACCTACATACCAAAGCTTGTATTGACTGCAAAGAATAAGGCAATATTACATTAGAACATTGAATTCCAAAATACAGCACAAAGTCAGGCATTTTACTTTGTTTCATAATAATTTATAGATTTTTTTTTTTTTCTGTTTCATTGCTACAGAGCGAGGGTGGGGAACCTTTTCTCTTCCAAGAATCATTTGGATATTTATAACATCATTCATTAGCCTTACAAAATTATCAGCTTAAACATTATACTGCTAAGCCCTGGACTGCAAGGTTGGTTAGGACCTCATAGTCAGTGGTTCAAGCTCACCAGCTACTCCTTGGAAAACCTAGACAAAATCACTACGAGTCTGAACTGACAAGACGATATTTAACAACAACAGCAACATAATGTGACTGGACTCCTGTTGGGGTGCTGTAGGATCAACACTGGACTGCAAACCACAAAGTCGACAGTTCAAACTCACCAGCTGTTCCTCAGAAACCCCATACAGGGTCACTATGAGTGGGAACCAAATCACAGCTCTTAAAAACCACAACAACATAATGTGCTGGCTGGAATTGTGGTTGCCTTGGCAAGACAAGACCAAATGATTTCATGGACCTTACATGGCCCACGAGCTGGACATTCTCCACCCATGCTAAAGAGCATGATGTATAGATTGAAAATAGGCAGGAGAAAAACTGTGGAATCACAGAGGTGTACTTTAGAGATGACATTGTCTCTAATCAGCTTTCCCCCAGTGTAGTCCTTTAACAGTTTTTATTTTGTGCTCCATATATTGGTTATCTAAAATATTTTTGAGAAATATTGACTTTAGCAATTAGAAATATACATAGAATAATTTCAAACACTCAAAAAGTCAGTTTTGAAATGGAGAATACTGTTTTTATCTCTTACATTTTGATATGTCTGTTTTCAAAATACTATTATCTCATGTTATATCACAAGAGAATTAATACTACCAATATAAACTGTATAACAATTACAACATAGTTTGAAGAAAAACATACATTGGTTTACTTTTTCATAGTAGCATTTTTTTATATTCTTGATAAATAATGGTTGAATATTCCCACAATTTTCTGTTTCCTCATTTCTCAGAATATGATTTAGAGCCATGTGACGATCCTGGTGTCCCTGCCTTCAGCCGAAGAATTGGTTTTCATTTTGGAGTTGGAGACTCCCTGACTTTTTCTTGCTTCCCAGGATATCGCCTAGAAGGTGCAACCAAGCTTACCTGCCTGGGTGGGGGCCGTCGTGTGTGGAGTGCACCTCTGCCAAGGTGTGTGGGTAGGTGGTCACATGCTTTCATTTCATTCATCCAACTGGGAAGAGTGCAGGGCACATATCAGCAAGGCTCAAAAGGAATAGAGTAGGAGTGAGAGAAGCCGTACTCAGGCCCAATTCTACTAACCAGTTAGGAAAATTGCTTAACATGGGTTTTGCTGTCTCATCTATAAATAAATCCTTTTCAGCTCTAAAATTTTATGACTGAAGAAGATTGAAACTAAAGCATGTGTCAAGCATATTTTTGAAAGACAATGAATATATCATAGGTAAAATAATTTGGAACTAAAGGGGGAAAAAGTTGGAAGGCAGGCTATAGAATACAGCTCTGACAACCATGCTAATTAAAAGCAGGTAGACTCTCCTGGGACATTAATAATGACAATTAATAATATTAATTATTAATATTTGTATAATATTTGGTATTTGGGTTTTGCTCTTTAAAATTTAAGTATTTGATTGATTATTATTACATATTCCTGCAAAGTTGACATGATATGAATTTGAACTTTGTGTTTCCATTGTTCCTGATAAATTCAAGAAATCATTTCATGAATGACAGAGATTTTAGCTTGTGTACCTTGTAATGAGGCGCTATGCTAACATGTTGTTATTAGGGTGCCAATTCATTAAGATGGTACTTGGCATCAGTTGGGGAATCTGTGCTAATGTATGGAGTTTAGTGGAAGCAGAGGAGAATTGTCATAGTTACCATAGTTTAAACATGATTTTTTGCCAGGCATATCCAGAGGGCCTGCTCATTTATTTTAGTACCTGACATCTTGCCGTGTTAATCAGTTTTGGATGGGTGTTACAATCTGTTCTTTAAAGTTACAGAAATTGTTTTAATATCATATAAATAGAAGAGAAAGCAATGAGGATTAGATATTAACCCTTCATTTAAAGTTTTCTAAACCATGGGGAATCCATAAATACCTTTTACAGTAATTAATCTTGCCAGCTGAAAAAGTATAGAAAGCAGTTGGGAAGATGTAAAAATAAGATTTAATTACCCACATAAGAGAATTAAATGTTAATTTAGTATAACTATAATAATACTATGGCACAAAAAAAGCTCTTTTATTTTAGCATAATTTAGGATTATTTATATGATTGAAAAGGTAATATATTTTGTATTTTTATGATCCATATATAATCAGATATGTTGTAAATTATATGTTATAAATTTTATAATTTATGCATTATGAAGGTTAAAAAACAAAATTAATTAAATGATCATTATGCTGTGCCAAGACATATGTCGTTATGTTAGTTTGGGTCTTGAATAATTTTGAGAATTAGACGGAAGTATTGAGTATTTTAAGAATTCCCTGGAATTGCCTAGAATCCATTCCCCAAGTTAAAAATTCCTAACCAAGATAGTATCTCTATAGTTAGATGTAGCAACAAAAATATTTTTCATAAGCCAAGCTTATATGCATATCATGTTTGGTAAGGTGGAGAGTAGAGAAAAAGAGGAAGACCCCCAGTGAGATGGATAGACTCAAGCATGGCAACAATAGTGAGGTTGGCCCAGGATCTGACAGTGTTTCATTCTGCTGTGCATAAGGTCGCTATGAGTTGGTACCAACTATATGGCACCTAACAACAACAACAACAAGTAACACACTTAAGATTTAAATGAATTTTGACTATCATTCATCCATATTCAAGTTTAGATTGTGCTACGAATTGGGCTGCAAACCAAAAGGTCAGCAATTCGAAACTACCAGCTGTTCCGAGGGAGAAAGATGAGGCTTTCTGCTCCTGTAAAGATTTACATCCTCGGAAACCCTGTACAGGGTCTCTAAGAGTGGGAACCCACTCCACAGCACATAACAACCGAGTCATGGAAAGAAATGCTGACAATGCAATTAAAGATGAAGATTTGTTCTAGTAAGAAAAACAAACCATCAACAATAATAATAAAAAAGTCCACTCAGTTCTTAAAATAAAATTAACATGGCACCTAACAACAACAATGCCTTCAAAGCTAAAACTCTATGCTAATTAGGTTTTTAACCTTCTAATAAGTTCCTTTCAGAGCTGTCATTATTATTCAATTACAGAGACATACAAAGTACTTGGTTTCATCTGCACAATACAAGCAGACATTGCTGTTTTGTTGCTGATTCTGTCAAAGTTTCTGGTGTTTTAGCTACCTTATTGTGGTAGCTCTGGTATAGTGGTTAGGAATCAGGCTGCAAACCACAAGGTCAGCAGTTCGAAACTACCAGCTGTTCCGTGGAAGAAAGATGAGGCTTTCTGCTCCCATAAAGATTTACAGCCTCAGAAACCCTGTACAGGGTTGCTATGAGTCCGAACCAACTCCATGGCACATAACAATAACAACATTGTGGCAATTGGAGTCCTGCTGTGGCACTGTGGGTTAATGTGCCAGACTGCAAAGCCATTTGAACTGCAGGATTGGCAGTTCAAGCTCACCAGCTGCTCCTTGGAAACCCTATACAGGATCGCTATGGGTCAGAATCGACTCACTGACACTTCACAACAACAACAACTGTGATAATTAGTATTTGTGAGCCTATGTCAATAATGCTTTTGGGCATGAAATTGTAATTAAAGAAAAGATGAAGCAAAAATTTAAAAGGCTTCCACTCAGTTACTTATAAAGAAATTCTGGTAGTGTAGTGGTTATGGTTTGGGCTGCTAACCTCAAGGTACGCAGGTCAAAACTACCAGCCATTGTGTGGGAGACAGATGAGGATTTCTGTTCTTGTAAAGATTTACAGCCTCAGAAACGCTAAGCAGAGTCACTACGAGTCAGAACTGACTCCATGGCACACCACCACCACAGGTTACTTATAATGTTGTAAATCAAATTGCTGTCATTGCAAATGGAATGATTTTATAAAACAATTTTGTTGCTGTTATTCTTGTTAGATGCCATCAAGTTGTTTCTAACTCATGGTGATCCAAAGCAAATAGCACAAAATTTTTCCTGGTCCTGTGCCATCCTTATGATTTTTTTTTTTATATATATATTTGAGCTCATTGTTATTGTTATTGTGATAATCCATCTCATTAGGAGTCCACCTCTTTTTTGCTGACCTTCCACTTTATCAAGCATGATGTCCTTCTCCAATATTGCAACCTGAAATTTGAGTTTTTCTTCTGTTCTTTCAACTTGAGAAACACTGATTATGATCCTCCCTTTTGGTTTTTCTAACTCCAGGTATTTGCACATTTCATTATAATACTTTACTTGTCTTCCCGAGCACATGTTTTATCTCTTTTTTTTGGGGGGGGGTCCAGTTGCTTTATCTTCTCTTCATTCAATAGTAAATTTCAGAGTCTCTTCTGACATCAATTTTGGTCTTTTCTTTCTTTTCTCTCATTTTAAGGACCTTTTTCTTTCTTCATGTATAATGTTCAAAATGTCATCTCACACGTCCTCAAGTCTTGAGTCATTATTTTCTAATACATCAAATCTTTTCTTAAGATGATTTCTAAATTCAGGTTGGATATACTCAAGGTCTTTATTTTGGCTCGTGTGGACTTGTTTTAATTTAATTTTTGCTGTTGTTGTTAAGTGCCATTGAGTTGGTTCTGACTCACAGCATCCCCAAATAGGGTTTCCAAGGAACAGCTGGTGGGTTTGAACTGTTGACCTTTTGGTTCAAAGTTGAGTGCTGATGCACCACCCCAGAAGTCTTTAATTGCATATGAGCATTTGATGGTCTGTTCCACAATGTGTCCTGGCCTTGCTCTGGTTGATGTTCTTGAGCTTCTCCATAGTCTCTTCCCAAAGATATAGTCAATTTGATTCCCATGTATTCCATCTAGTAAGGTCCATGTGTATACTCACTGTTTATGATGCTGAAATATGGCATTTGCAATGAATAACTATTTGGTCTTGCAAAATTCTATCATGTGATATCCAGCATCATTTCTATCACCAGCACCATTTTTCCCAACTACTGATTTTATTTTTTGTTTTCAACTTTTGAATTCAAAATGCACCTCAATTGCATATATGATCAATTTCATAGTGAAGTGTTTGTAGAATTCTTAATTTTCAACATCAGAGTGGTAAATGCATAAATTTAAGTGGTATTAACTGGTCTTGCTTTTGGCCATATGGATATTACCTTATCACAGACAGCATTGTCTTCAAGACAGATCTTGAAATATTCTTTGACAATGAATGTGATGCTGTTCCTCTTTAGTTTGTTATTCCCAGTAGAGTAAACCATATGATTGTCCAATTTAAAATGGTCCGTACCATTTCATTTAAGATCACTAATGTCTAAGATACTTATTTTTATGTATTTCATTTCATTTTTAAAGAATTCCAGTTTTTCTAGATTCATACTTTGTACATTTCACATCATGATTAAAAATTGATATTTTCAGCTATTTCTTCTCATTTTGAGTTTTGCCCGAACAGCAAATGAAGGTCCTAAAAGCTTTGAGCTAGTCATGTCTTTCAGGAAGTTGACTGTAAGGAGTCAGCTGTTCCCCAGTCATATTTTCCTTGCTTTCCAACATGATGGACTCTTTTCCTAGTACTATATCAGAGAGTGTTCTGCTGCTATTGACAAGATTTTTAGTGTTTAATGATTCAGAACTGATTTGCCTCTCCTTCTTTGTAGTCTGTTTTAGTCTAGAAGCTCTGCTGAAACCTGTCTACCATGGGTGATCCTGCCGGTGTTTAAAATACTGGTGGCGTAGCTTTCAACATCACAGCAACACATAAGTATGGCAAACTGATGGATGAGTAGTGGATTTTCTTGTTAATATCCAGATAATCTGAGGAAGATTACATATAAATAATTTCCAACTGTATTTATCACACTCTTCTATGATTAAATTGATAATAAGCATCAATAAGGATATTGCATGTTCTGCTATCTGGTACAGTTATAGGATTATGGAGATTGGGGGATGACACCATGAGTTACCCCAAAGACTGATACACTATCACTCCTCTAGATGTGTAGCTTAAACAGTCTAGTGATGTTTCCTTTACTGAGAGTCTATTTTATTTGGATTTAATATTGCACTGCTATTCAAGTTTCTACGTTGTTATCTAAAGTATGAAACAATAAACAGCTAGACTTGAAATAATATTTAACATTTCTTTAAGCATGTTAGGTCAGGCATTGATATGAGTGTTTTATGTGCATTAACTTATTTAATCCCCAGGATTTATGTATGAAGTAAACACTACTATTGTCAACTCCATTTTACAGATGGGTATATTAGGATGCAAAGAAACTAAGAATTTTGTGCAAGGTGACAGTGCTGGTAAGATTCAAATTTAGGGAGTGTGAAATTCAGTACCTACCAACTTCTCTCTACTGCAAAAGTATGCAGAAGGCCATGGACTTGCCTTATTTTGTATTTAGCCTTTTTGTTTTTTGACTTCTGTTTCCTGGTTTATGTTTAGCTCACTTGGCTTAAATACACTTTTAAATAAATAGGTTATTAACCTATTTATTAAAATTAAAACTCACCAGTTGCTCCATGCAACAGGTCTATGAGTTGTCCTTACTTTCATTCACTTCTTCATTCATTTGCCAAATCTAATTAGGGTTCCGAACAATTGTGCTTCCAAATAACTGTCAAATCAAATTACCCTTTGCCATTTTTCTATCACTGCTTTGAGAAAGCTTTGTTCATTTATTGTCAGATGGTTGTCCCTAGAACTTGCCGTTCACTGGTGTTGCAGCTGCCAGACACGCTATCAAAAATTGTTTGAACTGTAAGGTCGGTGAGTCAAACCCACCAGCCACCCCTTGGAAACCCTTTATAAGGTCACTATGACTCTGGTAGCGTAGTAGTTACAAATCGGGCTGCTAACCTCAGGGTCAGCAGTTCAAAACTACCAGCAGTTCTACAGGAGAAAGATGAGGCATTCTGCTCCTGTAAAGATTTACAGCCTTGGAAACCCTGCGCAGGGTTGCTATGAGTCGGAACTGACTCCAAGGCACACCACCATCACCATCATGAGTCAGAATGAACCCAAAGGCACTTAACAACAACAACAACAGCCTATTGAAAAGAAAGGTGGTGTAACAGAATGCAAAAGCCATCAAACAATAACATTAATATCACATCAAAGAAAATGTTGCTAAAGATAATTCAATAAGAGTTGCATGAGTACATCGGCAGGCAGCTGTCAGAAATTCAAACCAGATTCAAACGAGGATGTAAAATGAGAGATATCATTGCTGTTTGCAAATGGATTTATACTGAAGACAGAGAATACCTGAAAGATATTGTTGTTGTTTATAAGTGCCATCCAGTCAGTTCCAACTCACAGTGACCCTATGCAGAACAGAATGAAACTCTGCCCAATCATGTTAATTCTTCACAATTGTTATGCAGTTGCCATGTGTTAATCCATCTCATTGGGAGTCTTCCTGTTTTTTCACTGGCCCTCTAATTGACCAAGCATAATGTCCTTTTCCAAGGAGCTCTGGTAGCGTAGTGGTTACGAATCGGGGACTGGTCCCTCCTGATAATATGCCCAAACTATGAGAGACGAAGTCCAGCCATCCTTGTTTCTAAGACGCATTCTTCCAAAATAGATTTGTTTTCGTTCTTCTGGCCATTCTTTGCGCTTTCAGTATTCTTCTCCAACACACAACCCAAATACCAAATATGTCAATTCATCTGTGGTCTTCCTTATTCAGTGTGCTTTTACATGCATATGAGGCGATTGAAAATACCATGGCTTGAGTTAGGCACACGAATGTCCTCAAACTGATATCTTTGCTCTTGAACACTTTATAAAGGTCTTATGCCGCATATTTGCCTATTGCAATGCACTGTTTGATTTCTTGACTGCTGTTTCTGTAAGTGTTGATTGTGGATGCAAGCAAAATAAAATCTTGGACAACCTCAGTCTTTTCTCCATTTGGTGGTGGTTATGTGCCATCGAGTCGGTTCTGACTCATAGTGACCCTGTATAGGGTGTCTGAGACTGTAAATCTTTACGGAAACAAAAAGCCGTGTCTTTCTCCCATGGAATAGCTGGTAGTTTCAAACTGCTGACCTTAAGGTTCGCAGCCCGAGTCATAACCACTACGCTACCAGAGCTCCTTTTTCTCAATTTACCACACTGTTATTTATTTGTCCAGTGATGAGGACTTTTCTTTATATTGAGGAGCAACGCATACTGAAAGCTCTGGTCCTTGAATTTCATCAGTAAGTATTTTAAGTCCTCTTCACATTCATGAAGTGATGTTGTATCATCTGCATATTGCAGGTTGTTAATGAGTCTTCCTCCAATCCTGATGCCATATTCTTCTTTCTATAATCCAGCTTCTCAAATTAGTTGCTCAGCATGCAGATGGAAAAAAGTATGGTGAAAGAATGCAGCCCTTGCACCCAGTTTCATGATTTTTAAATCATTCAGTGTCCCCTTGTTTTGTTTGAATGACTGCCTCTTGAATATGTAGAGGTTTTTCATGAGCACAATCAAGTGTTCTGTAATACCCATACTTCACAGGGTCATCCATAGTTTGTCATGATCCACACAGTCAAAAGCCTTTGAATAGTCAGAAAAGCACAAAAGCATCTTTCTGATATTTCCTACTTTCAGCAAAGATCCACATGACATTAGCAATGATATGCCTCATTTCATGTCCTTGTATGAATTGGCTTGAACCTCTGGCAATTTCCTGTGGTTGTGTTAGTATAACTGTTTTAGAATTATCTTTAACCAACTTTTACTTGCATTTGATAGTAACACTATTGTTTGATGATTTCCACATTTCTTTGGATTATCTCTTTAGAATAAGCACAAATATGGATTCCTTCTAATCAGTTGCCAGGTGGCTATCCTTCAAGTCTCATGACAGATGAGTGAGTATCTCCATTGCTACATCCTTTTGTAGAAAGAGTTTAATTTATATTCCATTAATTCCTGGGACCTTGTTTTTCACCAATGCCTTTATTGCAGCTTGGACTTCTTCCTTTGGTACCATTTGTTCTTGATCATATGCTACATCTTGATGGCTGAATATCTACGAGTTATTTTAAGTACAGTGACTCAGTGTAACCCTTCCATTTTCTTTTGATGCTCTCTGCATCATTCAGTATTGCCCATGGAATCCTTCAGTATTGCAAGCTGAGGCTTGAAATTTTCTTCAGTTTTTTCAGCTTGGAAAATGCTGATCATATTCTTCCCTTTTGGTTTTCTAACTCAAGGTTTTCACGTATTTCATTATAACACTTGACTCTATCTTCCCAAGTTGAACTTTGAAATTTTCAGTTTAGTTCTTTGACTTTCTATGCTGGAGATCCAATTACAAAGTCTTTTCTGATATACCTTTTGGTCTTTTCTTTTTTCCTATCTTTTTAATCATCTTTGCTCTTTTTGTTTGATGTAATTGATATAATCTCAAAATCCCTCTGCCTTTGATCATTAGTTTCTAATGCATCTAATCTTTTCTTGAAATGATCTTTAAATTCAGATGGGATATGTTGAAGGCCATATTTTGGATCTTTTGAACTTGTTTTAATGTTCTTCAGCTTCATCCTAAACTTGTAATTGGCCTCTGACCTTGTTTTGGCTATTGAGCATTTCCACCTTCTCTTCCCATGTTGTTGTTGTTGTTAAGTGCTGTCGAGTCGGTTCCGACCCATAGCGACCCTGTACAGGGTTTCCGAGGGTGTAAATCCTTACGGGAGTAGAAAGCCTCATCTTTCTCCCGCGGAGCGGCTGGTAGTTTTGAACCGCTGACCTTAAAGTTCGCAGCCCGATTCGTAACCACTACGCTACTAGGTTTTCAATTTGATTCTAGTGCTGAGGTCCATGTATATAAAAATATGTTATGTTGTTTTAAAGTTATTTGCAGTGAATAAGTCACAAAATTATATCATGTGATCTCCAGCATAGTTTTTAGCATCAAGACTATATTTTTCAACTACTGACCCTTCTTTGTTTCCAACTTTCACATTCCAATGACTAGTAATTTAAAATACATCTTGATTGCATGTTTGATCAATTTCAGACTTCAGAAGTTAGTTGTTGTTTTTGTTAAGTGTAGTGGAGTCAGTTCTGACTCATAGTGACCCTGTATAGGGATGCTGAAGAGCAGGTTGGGGGTTTGAATGGTGGATCTTATGTTCTAGTGCTGATCCTACAGTGCCACACTGGTTTTAGAGGTCAGTGTGTTAATTTCAATAATAGTGGTATTAACTGACCTTCCTTGTAGGTGTATGGATAGTATCCTATCACAGACAGCATTATACTCCAAGTTAGATCTGGAGATGTTCTTTTTATTATGAATGCTATACTCTTCCACTTGAATATGTTGTTTCTGGCATAGTAAACCATATGATTGTGAGATTCATAATGGTCATTACCAGTCCATTTAAGCTCACTAATGCCATAGATATTGATTTTTATGCATCCATTTCATTTTGACAACTTCCAGTTTTTCTTGCTTCATACTTCTTACATTGCATGGTCTGATTACTAATGGATGTTTGTGTCAGTTTCTATTAATTTTGAGTTGTGCCCCATTAGAAAATGAATTTCCCAGAAGCTAAAAATACTTATTTTCCCTTGTGCCACCTCATTCTATTGGCATTAATCATGTGTCACAAGATCTTGTTATTATATTTATTATTTGCTAGTTAAACACACCATTGTTTAAACTAGTTTTATTAAATAAAAAAAGTACATTAGTAATATGATTGGGCAGTTCACAAGTAGAGAAAATTTATATAAGGATTGTTTCAAGAGTTCACCATTTCACTAAAGACCTCATTTCTCAGAGTCTCTCCATTTTGACAGTCTTAAGTGTTGACTTCTTCCCCAGGCTCCACATGAACATGGTGGAAAACCTCCTCACACGGCTGCGTCAGTTATTGTTGTTAAGTGCTGTCATGTCAGTTTCAGCCCATAGCAACCCTATGTACAACAAAAAGAAACACCCCCTGGTCCAGTGTCAGCCTCACAATTACTATACACTTGAGCCCATTGCTGCCATTCTACCAGTCCATCTTGTTGAGGGTCTTCCTCTTTTTCACTTAGCTTCCACTTTATCAAGCATGATGTCCTTCTTCAGCGACTGTTCTCTCCTAATAATATGTCCGAAACATTAGAGATGAAGTCTGGCCATCTTTGCTTTTAAGGAGCATTCTGGTTGTACTTCTTCTAACACAGATTTGTTTGTTCTTCTGGCAGTCCATGATACCTTTAATATTCTTCTCCAAAACCATAACTCAAAGACAAATCAATTCTTGATCTGTCTTCTTTTTTCACTGATCATCTTTCAAATGCATATGAGGCTATTGAAAATACCATGGGTTTGGCCGGGGCATACCTTAGTCCTCAAACTGACATCTTTACTTTTCAACTTTTAAAAGAGGTCTTGTACATCAGATTTGCCTAATTCAATACATAGTTGGTTTTCTTGACTGCTGCGTCTTTCCATGAGAAATCCTATACAGTATCACTGAGTCAGACCTTACTGTAAGATACTTGACAACAAAAACAGCTCTTATACTAACAGGTGATTTTATTTTGGAGGTAAGGAGTATAAAATTAAATGTAGAAAGAGTTAGAGGGCTGTTTAGTTGCTTCTGCTTTCTGAAAGTTAAAGCACAAATATTACCTTTCTGGTGTGGTGCAATAGAATAATCACTCTACCTCAAGGTTGCTTTGAACTGTAAGGCTGGCAGCTCAAACTGACCAGCTACTCCTCAGAAACCCTATATGGGGTCTCTGTGAGTCAGTAATATCTTGACACCACTTAACAACAACAACAACAGAGAATTATCAGTTGCAACTTGTTGTTGTTGTTAAGTGCCATCGAGTCGGGTCCGACCCATAGCGACCCTGTACAGGGTTTCTGAGGGTGTAAATCTTTACGGGAGTAGAAAGCCTCATCTTTCTCCCGCGGAGCGGCTGGTAGTTTCGAACCGCTGACCTTAAGGTTCGCAGCCCGATTCGTAACCACTACGCTACCAGAGCTCTACTAGGCAACTAAATTTCCATGCTTACTATACCTGTAAAGAGTAAACATACACAGTTAACACCACTTATTATATATCTGGGATTCCTAGTGTGGTACTCTGGGATAACGCACTAGACTGCAAGGTTGATTTGAAATGCAAGATCAGCAGTTGTAATTTATCAGACGCTCCTTGGGAACCCTATACAGGGTTGCTATGAGTTAGAATAGACTCAATGGCACTTAACAACAATAATTATATATCTACTTTTAAAATCATAATCGCAGACCCACATCCTATTTAAAAAACTATGAAAAATTACAACTTTAGTTTTGTTTATTTTCCCCCCATGAATTTAAAACCAAATTCTTCTTTTTAGTCCCGTCTTTTTGGTGTATTATTTAAAAATAATTATATGTTTAAGACCCTAAATGTGACTAAAACTATCCACTGCCATTTATCAGATTCCAACTCACAGTTTCTGAAACTGTAAATCTCTTGGGAACAGATAGCTTCTTCCTAGGGAGCAGCTAATGGGTTTGAACTACCAGTCATGAAGTTAGCAGTCCAATGCCTAACAAAGTAAAATGCTTTCCTGTTAATTGGTCACTTAAAGTAAGTAATTCTAAAAAGCATACTCTCTTTTATATATTCAACTCTTACTATGGTAGTCACATTATTATTCTACAAATATGAGTTATTAATTACAAAGCAGTTAGTATACATAAAGGGCACAATTCTATCCCTAGTAGTTACAGTTTATAATAAATAGTTAATCAGTACAATTATGTGACCTTATGAAAGGCATTTAGCTTTTAAACTATTGTTAATTTCCTAATCTTCAAAATGGTATTTATTAAACTATCTCATACAATTATTGTGAGGATTAAATGAGCTAATGTATATAATGACTTTAGAAAAGTGTGTGACTCATAATATTGTTTATGCATCATTCTCATAATGATGGATTAAGTGTTTCTTTAATAAATAATGCTCAATCAGAGGTGGGAAAACTTTGGTAAGTTTGCCTAGGAGGAGCAAATTAAAAAAAATTTAAAACACTACCATGGTGTGAAGTCTAAAGAAAGGTAGTCCAGCCATAACTAGAAAAAGAATAAAACCTGATCTCCTAAAATGCACAGATCTTCCAGATGATCTACAGTCATGGTACAATTTACCTGCCTCCAGGGCAAGAAGTACACAGTGGTGGGCATCAGGGATGAAACTGACTGGAGTTGGTTTTGTTAGGCTTTGCTTTCCTTATGTTCCAGATCACACAGTGTAACATCTCTTAGGCAACTTTCATAAACTACTACAGAATGGCAAAGCTTATTCCCACATTCTAGTCAAGATATGTGGACTTAAAACAGGATTTAATTATCATTTATCTCTTGCAATACTTCCTTTATCCTCTTGACTCATTTAGTCAAGAAAGAAGCGCTAACATTTCCTGATAGTCAGATGATGACCAGAAATTCAATGTTGTTGTTGCTGTTAAGATCCTGTGTAGGATTCCCAAGGAGTGGCTGGTCAGTTTGAATGCCAAACTTGTGATTAGCAGTATACTGCTTACTCTACAGCACCACACCAGAATATAAATACCATCAGTTATTTCTCTCACCACTTACCCAACACCAAAGATGATTAGTCAAAGATTGCCTGTGTTTTACAGTTTAAACCTAATGTACACAATATGTAATATAATTGAAATATTCAAATATATGGAAAACCAAATGGTTTTAAAACTTAATTTTTATAGAAAAATATTTCTTTGGAAGTGTTCCTAGTCTAAGAGGTATCTATTTATCTCTATACAAGTATTTATTATATCTTCAATCAATATATTTTTTCAAATCCAATGTGAGTTATGAATTAAAAGACCTAAATTTGAGCTTTGAATGATTATCCTGCACTTGGTGGTGGTGGTGGTTATGTGCCATGGAGTTGGAACCGACGCATAGCGACCTTGTACAGGGTTTCTGATGCTGTAAATCTTTACGGGAGCAGAAAACCTCATCTTTTTCCAGCAGAACAGCTGGTAGTTTTGAACTGTGACTCCATGGCACATTACAACAACAACTCTTAATTAGTGTGCATACATACCCCCAACTCCTTACAAAGAGCAGCCTCAGGGGACAGACTGCATTGTCATTTCCATTTTAATTTTCTTTTCATTTATTTTGGATTCTATGTTAAAAAAAAAACAAAAAAAAAAACACCTCTTCTTCAAGAACGAAAAAGGAAAATGAATATTCTGCAAAGTTTATGAAACAGCACCATTTCTCAAGATTACTTGCCTAAATTGCTTATTGAATTTACAATTTAAAACCATATTCTACAATCTTAAATTTCTTTCAATGATTAGATTTTTCAAGTATAAAGAGAACTACTATATAGGTCATCAGTTTGAAACTACCAGCTGCTCCGCAGGAGAAAGATGAGGCTTTCTGCTCCTGTAAAGATTTATAGCCTCGGAAACCCTGTACAGGGTCGCTATGGGTTGGAACCGACTCGACGGCACTTAACAACAACAACATACTGAGTAAGAAAGCTGGATTTCAAGCTCCGTTCTGTAAACTCCATGAGTCACAGTTTCCTATATGGAAGATGAGAACATTGATGCCTACTCTGCTTTTCAAAGTTCTTGCAAAATAAGCAAGATGTTGTTGTTGTTGTTAAGTGCCATCAAGTCGGTTCCAACTCAGTGACCCTGTCTAGGGTTTCTGAGGAGTGGCTGGTAAATTTGAACCTCCCACCTTGCTATTCAAACCGACCTTGTGGTTGATTCTTATAGTACCATACCACATATCAATTTTTAAAGTCTAGATTGGTGATGATGGTGGTTATGTGCCATATAATCAGTTCACAGCAGCCCTGTATGGGTATCCGAGGCTGTAAATCTTTACAGGAACAAAAAGCCTCATCTTTCTCCTACTGAAACACTGGTGGTTTCCAACTGCTGACCTTGCAGTTAGCTGCTCAGCTCAGAACCACTATGCTACCAGAGTTCTTTAAAGTCTAGATTAGAAAAATAAAATACAATGTTCTGATCATCTTAAAACACATATTTTTTGTTAAGTCCTGTGAGTCAGTTCTGATTCAACGACCCTCTGTAGAATTTCTAAGGAGCAGCTGGTGGGTTTTAACTGTTGACCTTGTGGTTCCATGTCCAATGCTGATTCTTTCTATAGGGCCACACCAGGAGTCTACAATTAAAAGTTACAATTAAATTTAAGATAATTTTCAGTGTGGAACTAAAATATCCTCTTCTATTCTTTACAACTAACATGTAGCAAATTCTAACAGAATGTCTGATGGGGTCAAGTAAAGTCTTCTGTGCATCTGGTGCATTTGAAAATAGCCTTTGCATTTGTGAGTACAGACATTCTTAATAGGACTTGCTTCTCTGTGTGGCTCTCTGCATGGCAGAGGGCTTATCATTTTCATTTAAATAAGTCTGCAGTCTGTTCTAGTTTTGACACCAGAAATATAAATTCTCACAAAAAATTCTAACAGTGAAAACCTCTTGTGTGTCATACACCTCTCTCCAGTTTGGCTTCTGCTTTTAGTCCAACAATTTGGGTTGATATTCTTGCCTCTCCGTGTCACTGTCTTTGCTGTGTTTTCTTCTGGAAAGAGGTACATGTGATTTTGCAGACATTTGGAGAGGTTAGATCTGCTAGTCTCTTCCTGCTAAAGGCTGCTTCTATCTTTAGAAACACTCTGCCAGAAGTTACCAAAGATGCTAACCACACATCTTTCAGTCCTTGGTAATTGAGGCAGATAAACTGCGAAGGCATATGAATGATCTTAGTAGTTGTAGTGTCAAGATAGTAGGCAATTACAGCATTGTGGTGCTGTGGGTTAATGTGCCAGACTGCAAAGCCATTTGCAGTTCAAGCTCACCAGCTGCTCCTCAGAAACCATATACAGGGTCACTATGGTGCGGAATCCACTCTACGGCACTTAACAACAATAACACCTTAGGGTGTCCTTTCTTATTAAGTTTTGGGTGTAAGTCCAGTCTTTCCCCTCACTGATCATCAGTAAGTGATCATGTAGAGCATGTTAAAACCTCATCATTTGCTTGTGGTCTCCTTTTTCTCTGAAACATGAGACATTAGGATTTGAGAGATATTGGTCACTTTTACAAAATTCTTTAAATGTTTTAACTTTTGGGGGGCAATACTTATACCAAAATGCAAACTGTTCCATTAGAGAATGTATTCTTTCTATTTAATATGTTAAACAAGCAAACAAACAAAATAATCAATTTCATTTTGCTTGTTTAGGCTCCACAGTAATTCGTTTTTCATTATTAAGAAGAACCTATAAGTAGGAGATTTGGATATCATTGATTCTTATCTTTCCTATGTAAATTTTTTTTCAAGGAAAGGAAAAAGAAACTCTAGTTTTATTTCACTGCTAAAATTCATGTTATTTTCAGTTTCCCCTAACTTTAATTTTTTTATTATTTTATTTTAATCTTATGACCTGCTTGAAGCCTGAGATTTTCCCTTTTTTTTTTTTTTTTGAAGTTGATTTAAATTACATATCTCTTGATTTCCTCATTCCTTTATTCAGCCATATTTGGGGACCAGGCACTGTTCCAAATAGTGGGAACATAGTATTAAACATGAAACACCCACCACCTAAAGATACAGTTGGTTATGAAGAAGTAGTAATTTTACCAAAAGTGTTTTAGAGTAACAGCATTTGAGTTCATAAAGAAAAAACTGTGCATGTTGTTATTTTTCTCCATGGAGTTGTCTGTTTTATGAAAGCATAGAATGGGAAGTGACAGGAGAGAAGAGATGAAGAAAAATAGATTTTACAAGAAATGACACCAAACTATCCTACTCATCTGGGTTCAGTAATTGCAATGGCCACACAGAACTCAAACACCATGCTGATAGTTATGAGATTTATTTGGTAATTTAACAGGTTATAATTTAGGACAGAAAAATGTTCAGGGTATAGGTATTCCAGTCAAGATAGCCTCTCTTCAGCTGTGCCCACTAACAGGCCTCTCTCTTCCTGGGTAAAGTTTTAGGGATGCTGATAAATGCTCATAGAGCATACCACTCCACCATAAATCTCAGCCCAAAAACACTCAGCTGTATCTCTGTGGGTCAACAAACCTACCACTCCCTCCTGACTTAGTGCCTAGAGACAACCTGCTCTGTAGGCAAACTTCCTGCCCCAAGTCATTCAGCTTTACTTGCTCCATGGGCTGGGAAGCCCACTTCCCTGCCTTAAGCTCTGGTTCTTGGTTCTTTTGCCACTCCTCCTATGTCACAGCTTTCTGTCCCTGAGTTGTGGAGGTTCAATGTGCAGGGATCTCTGGGTCCAAAGGATGTGCTTAACTCATAGCTCTGTTAGTGAGAGTCCTCTCTCCTGCTTGTGAGATGGCTCGTTTTATAGCTGTTATTAGAGTTTCAAGTTTTCACAATTAACCCCAGTAATAATCACTTACCTGAGATTCGTATAATCCATGAGCATCTTCCTCCACATTCTCTTACCCAGACCCATTAGGAAAAAGTAGCTTGGCGAAAGCTACAAGAGACTAAAGGAGATATATGAAATAGTTCACAGTACATTAGATGTGTTCGTACCTCACTTGTAAGAGAAATCACAAAATAAGCATAACTGTTTTGTATGACTGTAAATTCTGGTCACACAAAATTTGGCTGATAATGAGTTAAGCAGTAACCTAAGAAAGTTCTTTTCTTGATCTACCTTTCTATACTTTCCTCCATACTGTAAGTGCTGCTTTAGTTTGTTTCATTTATTACCAAATTTGTATGTACAAGCAATTTTTCCTCTAGTTCCTGGGTCTCTGCACTCTTCCCAAACTATTTACAGAGATTGGGCAGAGAAGAAGTGATCAGATAAGATTAAGTCACAGTTTTAGCTTCAGCTATGAAGTTTACTTCCTATCTTGCCTCTGTTCAGAAGTTAAATAACTTACAAAGAATAACAAAAGAAAAGGGCTACTACAAAACTACAGGTCTTGTCCCTATATATTCAGGCATAACAAGTCTTTGCACTTCTTATCATCTTTTATGAATCTCAGTGTTTTGAGCACAAGAGATGCATCACTTACCTTTCTCTCTGTAAGATAAATTTTCTTACAGAAATATATTATTATTATTATTGCTATTAATACAATATTCATTGACATTTTGTTGGTTCACAAATTCTATATGCTTCTCTCTGAATACTTCTTCCCCTTTATGTTTTTTTTAAATAAAGAGGTAAGACAGATTAAAGAAAAACAAAACAAATTTCTCCCTGCACCCATCCACACAGAAACTTTTTGAGACTCAGTCCAGAAAATTCACTTTGAATTATGCATAACCATCTAGGAATTTCCTCTGGCAAGTTGGTTAGGGAGACAACGGAGTGGTATGGCTGATTCTGTTAGTAGCCTAAGAAAGGGAAAGAGACTATATCTGAAAGAATCAGAATGATAACCATGACATGCAGAAGACATATGCAAAAAATTAAATATTTTCTTAAGCAACCACTCTCAAATAAAGCAGTATTCTCTCTCTCTCTCTCTCTCCTTGTTTATATATATAATGTCTCATTTTCGGTTTCCACCTTGATGATTATTCATTCAAATGCTTATTTCATTCAATCAAATACTTACTGTCATTCAATTAAAGAAAATTGTTGTGTTTGACAGATAGTAAATGTCCAATAAATTAGTTGGTACAGAATCTCATGGACTTTATTTTAGTATACACAGATACGCAATTTTTTGTGCGTGTATGTAGCCAAATTATTTTAAAATTATTTGGTACTCTTCAAATTTTAGAGCTGAAATAGCGTTAACCTAACCCATTTGTTTTCTGGATCAGAATATGGTACTCAGAGATTAAGTGACTGTCTCCAGGTATGTAGAAAGTAGAAAGATATTTACTCTCTTTGATGAGAACTGAATTACTTTCTTTTATTTGTCCAAACCCACCAGCTGCATCATGGGAGAAAGATAAGACTGTCTCTTCTCATAAAGATTTACA
This sequence comes from Chrysochloris asiatica, assembly GCF_000296735.1. Lineage (NCBI taxonomy): Eukaryota > Metazoa > Chordata > Mammalia > Afrosoricida > Chrysochloridae > Chrysochloris > Chrysochloris asiatica. The sequence continues at coordinate 7,708,195 of NW_006408613.1, read as the reverse complement.
GTCTCAGAAACTCTATACAGAGTTGCAATGAGTCATAAGCAACTCTTTGGCAGTGGTTTATCATCAAGGAAAGGAAGAAAAAGAAAATATTTACTATGATTTAATGTTCTTTTAAGGAGCTCTGGTAGCATAGTGGTTACGAATCGGGCTGTGAACCACAAGGTCAGCAGTTCAAAACTACCAGCTGTTCCAAGGGAGGAAGATGAGGCTTTTTGCTCCCGTAAAGATTTACAGCCTCAGAAACCCTGTACAGGGCCGCTATGACTCGGAACCAACTCTACAGCACATAACCACAACCAATGTTCTTTTGTCCCAAGACAAAATGCAAGTGAGCTCAATGCTATTGTGGCTTTGTTGATCATTAAAGTTCCGTTACACTTATACAACTTAATGACACAAAATAGAAATGTAGAAAAATAGTTTTAGTAGAATAGTAGCTTCATAGCATATTAGAATTGGTAGGGACAATTTATGAGGAAGAAATGGAACATAGAGAGGTAATGTGACTGACCCAATGATATATTCAATAAATCAGATGGCTGGGAGCACATTAATTTTATTCTAGAAACCTTTACTGGCTGGCTAGCTTATTGCTTTCTTCTTATACGATGTCATTTTATTTCCAAAAAAAAGACAAAGATTTTTAAAATGAGATACACTTGGCATACTTTTGGTAAACCAGTAAAATGTCACTAATCTATAAATATAAAAAAGAAATGTAAAAACTAGATATATTGCTAACAGGCATACATTGATAAAAGCAAGGGATGTCATAAATTTAAAGTTTTTTTATCTATTAAAATCAGTAATTCCACTTTTGAATCTTCTTTTTTTAATGTCCTATTTATTTTAGCTGAATGTGGAGCAAGTGTCAAAGGAAATGAAGGAACATTACTGTCTCCAAATTTCCCATCAAATTATGACAATAACCATGAATGTATCTATAAAATAGAAACAGAAGCTGGTAAAGGGATCCATCTCAAAGCCCGAAGCTTTCAGTTGTTTGAAGGAGATACTCTAAAGGTAAAATGTTGATTAATAGTATTCTATATTTTCTTCTTATGGTATATATGTATTAATGTATTAGTATTTCTTTATATATATATGAATTTTAGTTTATTTTGCTTATCCCATTAGATTCAGAAGGTAGAATGCAGTGTCAAATATTGTTAGAATCTATATAAAATTTGAAATAACTTACCCTTAAATCCTATATATATATATAGCATTTACTAGTAGTGTACATTTGTTAAGTTGTTTAACCATTTTAAATCTTTATTTCCTCCTGTGTAAAAAATGCACAAATATCTACCATATTAGGTTGTTGTGAACATTAGATAATATTATATATATATATATATATACATACACATATACAAAGGAGCTCTGGTAGCATAGTGGTTACGAATCGGGCCGCCAACCTTAAGGTCAGCGGTTCGAAACTACCAGCTGCTCTGCGGGAGAAAGATGAGGCTTTCTACTCCCATGAAGATTTACACCCTTGGAAACCCTGTACAGGGTCGCTATGGGTCGGAACCGACTCGACGGCACTTAACAACAACAACAATATAAAGGTTTTTTTAATTATGTCAAGTATATAATAGTAATCGCTAAAAACCTGTGGGATCCCTCAAACTAATACCTTTCAATTTTCTCTATAGTTCTAAAAAAAATTTTTAAATAGTTCTAGAAGGATTTCATAGTGATATGGATGGAAGCTCAGATGCTGTTGTTACAAAATAATACTGGTCTGATGTGAAAAAGGCGAGCCTGTACTGGATAGAATCTCATTCAATAGAATAACAAAGGAGAAAATTAGCTACCAACCTAATAAAAATCTCTGTTCCTAACACAATAAAAGTCCTTCCTTTGTTACAACCTGCATGGCGTTGGCAACTCCTTCAGAGCAACTCTAGTAACACTAGGACCCAGAAACAAAAGCTCTACGAATTAGATGATGGAAAGTATCAACACCTCAAAGAAATGATCTGGGTTTTAAGATAAATGCTGTGTTTTAAACAGATTCAAAGAAAAAAAGTCAGGTGAAATTGATTATAAATTCTTGCCTTAATTAATAAAATTCCAGTTCCAATTGAAAATACCAATTCATTACTAAACCTTCTGATATATAGTACCCATCATTCCTATACCTATTTCAGGAAATTGGGTCTCAGGGCAGGAGCAAGGGCATTGGTAAGCCTCAAGGACAATGGATAGAGAAAATTTTTTAACAACACAGCCTAAATGCTAGATATAATTTAGTGCAACTACCTGTTCTTTCTAGTGTAAAGTTAAGCTGTGCACTCAAGTCACATGGCTGATTTGTGGCTGAACAGGGCCATGTTCTTTTCATTCCGTTTCTTAAGTGTCCTAGTCTTTTTCAATTATGCTTACTTCTAAGTGGATGCACAAAATAATGCATGGCATATTCAGTTGATTCAACTCAGTTTAAGTTCAGAGACTCAAGAGAATATGTAAAGAGCCAACTAAAAAGTAAAAGTTAATAAGGGCCGCATTTGTCATCCATTTGCACCACAGTTAAAGAGGAGTCGCTAAAAGAGTTCCACTTGACCTCATTAGAAGCGATGTGCACAGGTCAAGGGAAGCTGATAGAGTAAAGTGCATACTTCCTCCTAGGTTCACTGCTGACTATTTTTCAATGTCATAATTTAGAAGACTGGTTCTATTCTAGTTCTCTTTCATTTTAATAGTCTTTCAAAGCTCCTGCTGGTAGTATGAAGGACTGTAATTAAGAAGTGATTTTTTTTAGGCAGAAGACTAATACATTCTCATTATTCTAACAAAAAAAAAGAAAGAAAGAAAAATTGAAGTTGCATGGTAAGTAATCCTTTTACTGAATTATTTTGATAACCTGAAATTTAGAAGTCAATAAGCCTTTAAGGCAAACTTTAAAGTAATTATTAACCCCGTGTTTTGGTGCAGGTGAGCGATTAAAGATATCGCATAAAATATGCACTGATAATTATTATTGGAATGGAAGGAAGGAAATCATGCTCATTTGTGATTGCATACAGTTTGAACTTGTTGATTATAACAAAAAGTCCCCCAAAATCTTGCTTACCACATATAATTGCTGAGAAACTGTCAGTCATTTTAAATGTCTAAATGATTTGCAGGCGTATATTTTATTGAATGTATTAATAAATATCTTAGTGCTAAAAGTATTTCAAATAGAATTATTTTAATGTAAATGCTTTTACATTATTCTTTCATACATATAATGATCTAATAAAAACTAAACTTGCATATACACACACACCCCCACACACATACATGTTATTTTTTCTTGATTCATGAGGAAAACCTATATAAATGAAACATAGCTCTAATAAGAATGTTATGAAAAGAATATATGATGGAATTAGAAAGATAAATTTGGAAATACAACCCTTGAGTATAGTTTTTATTAAACTGGGAATTTCTTCAGCATTATCACTCAAGGAATCTATGTACTGTCTAATCTGTTATCGTCTGCTAACTCTGCTATATCACTGTGAGCATTTGGCATTGATTATGTGCCATGTACTGAGGAAGTATGTAGTGTAAACAGTTTTAGCTCTGTATTAAACAAAGGAATCATAGCAACTTTTAATAACTAAAAAAGCCCACTGATTCTAGCTACTTTATGGATGAAGAAATATAACTAAGAGGTGTTTACTAAGCAAAAATAGATTGTTACTAATAGAATTGGAATTTAAACTTAAATATCCTGACTTTTAATACTACCTTGCTTTTCATTTGCAGCAGATATAAAACTTAAATCCAAATTTCAAGTTTTGAGAGTTGATGCAATAATATTCCACATTAGTGTTTTATATATATATATGTTTTCATTGTTGACGATACAGATAAGTGGAGCAGAATTGCTGTTCTGGAGAAATTTGTTATTGTTGTTGTTGTACTGCACCACAACTCATCTATCAGTTTGTCATATTGTGGTGGCTTACTTGTTGTTGTGATTATGTAAGCTATGCCATTGATATTTTAATACTAAGAGGCTTACCAATGATTGATAAGTTTCAGCTGATCTTCCAGACAAAGAAAGACTAGAAAGAAGGACAGACAGAACTACTTCCAAATATTTAGTCACTGAAAAGCTTATGAATAGTAGTGGAACACTGTCAGCACCAGAATATTGATTACTGAAACATGATGAAGAGCACCAGAATCATGTCAGATATAGTGCCAGATGATGAATCCCTCAGGTTGGAAGACACTCAAAATACAACTGGGAAAGAGCTGCCTCATCAAAGTAGAGTTGACCATGAGGACATGAAGGGAGGAAAGCCTTCCACCCCTTCATTTGCTGATGGTACACAATTCAAAATGAAGAGAAACAGCAGTAACATCCACTAATAATCAAAACATTGACTGTACAAAGTATGAATCTAGAAAAATTGGAAGTTGTCAAAAATGAAATAGAATGCATAAACATCAACATCCATCCTAGGCATTAGTGAGCTGAAATGGACTGGCATTGGCCATTTTGAATCTGACAATGACATGGTTTGCTATGCTGAGGATGACAAGTTGAAGAGGACTAGTGTTCATTCACCATCAAAAAGAACAGATCAAGATCAGTAATGAAGTAAAATGCTGTCTGTGATAGGATAATATCCCTATGCCTACAAGGAAGACCAGTTAATACCACCAATATTCAAATTTATGCACCAATCACTAAAGCCTGTGATGATGAACTTGAAGAATTCTACCAACTTTTTCAGTCTGAAATTGATCAAAAATGCAATCAAGACTTATTGAAAATTATCTATTTATAATTGGAATGCAAAGTTTGGAAACGAAGAGGAAAGATCAGTAGTTGAATATATGGTCTTTGAGATAGAAACAATATTGGAGATTGCATGACAAAATTTTGCAAAATCAATGAATTCCTCATTGCAAATATCATATTTAAACAACATGAAAGATGACTATGCATGTGAACCTAACCATATCAAATACACAGAAATCAAACTGACTACATCTGTGGAAAGAAACAGTAGAAAAACTCCATATCATCAGCCAAACCAAGGCCAGGAGCAGGCTGTAGAATAGATTATCAATTGTTCATACGCAAGTTCTAGGTGATGCTGAAGAAAATTAAAACAAGTCCACAAGAGCCAAAATATGACCTTGAATATATGCCATCTGAATATAATGGTCATCTGAAGAATAGATTTGATGTATTGGACACTAAATATAGAAGACCAGAAGAGTTGTGGGATGACATCAAGAACATCACAGAGGAAGAAAGCCAAAGAAAGAAGGAAAAGACCAAAATGGATGTGAGAAGAGACACTGAAACTTGCTCTCCATCGTAGAGATGCTAAAGCAAATAAATGGAAGAAATGAGGGGGTAGAAGAACTGAATAGAAAATTTCAAAGAGCAGCTTGAAAAAACAAAGTCAAATATTATAACAAAATGTGCAAAGACCTGGAATTAGAAAACCAAAAGGGAAGAATACACTCAGAATTTCTCAAGCTGAAGGAACTAAAGAAAAAAATTCAACCTCATCTTGCAATACTGAGGGATTCTATGGGCAGAATATTGAATGATGCAGAGAGCATCAAAAGAAGATGGAAGGAATACACAGAGTCAGTGTACCAGAAAGAAATGTTTGATGATCAACCATTTCAAGAGGTAATATATGATCAAGAGCCAATGATACTGAAAGAAGAATTCCAAGGTGCATTGAAGGCATTTACAAAGAACCAGGCTCTGGGAATTGATGGAATACAAATTGAAATCTTTCAACAAACAGATGAAGCAATGGAGCGACTTGCTTATCTATTCCAAGCAATTTGGAAGACAACTACCTGGCCAACTGAATGGAAAAGATCTGTATTTGTTCCCATTCAAAAGAAAGGTGACCCAATTGAATGCACTGGACAGTATTATTAATATCCCAAGAAAGCAAATTTTTGCTAAAGATAATTAAAAAATGACTGCAACTATATATTGACAGGAAACTTCCAGGGGTTCAAGCCAGATTCAAAAGTGGATGTGGAACGAGGCATATCATTATTGACATCTGATGGATCTTGGCTGAAAGCAGGTAGTACCAGAAAGATGTTTACCTGTGCTTTATTGACTATGCAAAGGCTCTCAATTGTGTGGATCATGGTATGCTATGGACAGCTTTGCAGTATTTCAGAACACTTAATTGTACACATGGGGTACCTATATGCAGTCCAAGAGGCAATTGTTCTAACATAACAAGGGAACACCAAATGGTTTAAAATTAGGAAAGGTGTGCACCAGGGTTGTATTCTTTAACAATACTTATTCAATCTGTATGCTGAACAAATAATCTGAGAAATTGTATATGACAAAAAATGTGGCATCAGGATTCATTAAAAACCTGAAATTTGCTTATGATACAACTTTGCATGTTGGAAGTGAAAAGGACTTAAAATACTAATGAAGAGCAAAGACCACAGCCTTTGGTATGTGCTGTGCCTCAAAGTAAAGAAAACAAAAATCCTCACCACTGGACCAATAAACAGCACACATGTAAATGGAGAAAAGATTGAAGTTATCAAAGACTTCATTTTATTTGGACTAAGTGTACCTGACACAAGCCATGCTATTTTCAGTAACCTCATATGCATGTGAAATTTGGATAGTGAATAAAGAAGAATGTAGAAGAATTGGTGAATTTGAGTTATGGTGTTGGAGGAGAATATGAAAAGTAACATAGACTGTCAAAGAACAAACCTATCTGTGTTGGAAGAAGTTCAGCCAGAATGATCCTTGGACGTAAGGATGGCCAGACTCTGTCTCTCATACTTTGGATATATTATCAAGAGGGATCAGTCCCTGGAGATGATATCATGTTTGGTAAAGTAGAGGGTCAGTGAAAAACTGGAAGACTCTCAACTAGATGGATGGGCTTAAACATAGCAACAATTGTGAGATGGCGCAGGACCAGACGGTGTTTTGTTCTGTTGTGCATAGGGTTGCTATGAGTCAGTACTGACTCAATGGCACCCAACAACAGCAACATAATACTGGACCACTAACCATAATGTTGGTAGTTCAAGTCCATCCGGTTTTCTGTGGACAAAGATGAAACTGCCTGTTCCTATAAAAATTTACAGTTTTGGAAACCCTACACAGGATTGCTATGAGTCTCAATCAACTCAATGACTGTGGGTCTGTTTTTCTTTCTTTTTTTTTTGGTTTATGAGTATGAATATATTGTGAGGTAAATGTTTATATGATATATTCCTGATCATCACTGAAGTTCTGATAGTTTGGTCATGTACTTGTGAGGAAACTGAAATCCAGTGGAGTTGACTATTTGACAGAGTTTCACAAGTGCATTGAGAGAGTGCGCTTTAGGTTGTATTTAGTTACTCCCCCTACCCTAGTTCCATAAATTCTGATATTTACATAGCATATGATTATTCAGTGCTAGAATTTTCATCTTTCAAGAGGGAGATACAGGTTCAATTCCCAGTTCACTTAAAACGTAGCCACCATTCCGTGTGTGGAGGCTTGAGTGTTGCTATTAAACTGAAAACGTCTTCCTCAGTGTTTGAAACTGAAACCAACTAGGACAAAAGATGTGGTTACATACTTCCCCAAATCAGCTAATGAAAACTCTAGGTATCACAGAAGTTCAATATCATTGTGTACAAAGTTACCATGAATCAAGGGTCGACATGACAGCAGCAAAAAGCAACAGCATAATAAATGCAGTGATCCCATATTTTTGTGTGAGTTTGGACAATTTGAATTTGAACCTGTTGTATCTAGACTTAAAGTTCTTTATAGTCTGGATAGCAGTAGTTGGTTGTTAGCTTTTAGTGAGGAATTAGGTTGTATCTGATTGTTCTTTGTATATGGTTATTTAATTTAAATGAAATACAACAATTGGTCATAAAATTAATTTTTCAAAGTAAATTTTCCTTTAATCATGTGTATATTTATGTGTAAAACTATTAAGTAACATATATGGTTATATATTTATGAAATAGAGAAATGGTAGAAGAAATGTAAGAAAAGGAAAGGGTGGGAAAAATAAACGTATTGGAGGAAGTGCAGATGACTTTGATTCTACTTAGTTAAGATACTCTTGCTGTTGTTGTTAAATACTGTGGAGTTGGGTCAGACTCATAGCGACCCTGCACAGGGTTTCTGAGGCTATAAATCTTTACGGGAGCAGAATACCTCATCTTTCTCCCATGGAACCACTGATAGTTTTGAACTGCTGACCTTGAGGTTGGCAGCCCGACTCGTAACCACTATGTTACCAGAGCTCCTTAAGGTACTCTCCTTATAGAACAGGAAATATAGATGATCTTAAATATAATATTAAAATATTTTATTCTTATTTCTAAAAATCCCTAACCATATCAGTGTTTTAAAATGGATTAACCATTGCCATTAAACATTTGAATCTTGCCATTTTATTGCCTTTACAGGGGATCTACAACACTTAATTCTACTAAAATATAAATAATTTTCATAGCAGCTGGGCTTCATACCATAAGCTGACAAGTAAACTGCAGAGGTTCCCACATTGCCTAGGCCCCCTTCAATAAATAAGATCAACACCTATCCATCCCAGTATGACTTATCTCAGTGAAAATTGTGAATGAATTCTATGACACCTCCCTTAACCCTAATGTTTGATCCATACCAAGCCCTGTCTATTTTACCTTCCAAATGCTTTTATTTATTCATTTTTTTAAAATCACTTAGGTAAGTCAAATATGAAGTATTTTAGAGCAAGAAAACATCTGTCTCCAACAGTACATGATGGAATTATTTTATAACAACTAATTCACTTTAGGCTTAAAGACTAAAAAATATGAAAGGATTACACCACTTTGTCTTGTCTTTTTTTTTTTTTTTAATACCTCTTGACAGAATGAAACAAAGAGTAGTGTTCTATTACTTATATGATATTTCAGATAGATATTCATGAACAAAATATTATAAATCCTTTCAACCCTTATAGATAGATGAGGGAAGAGTGAAGAAAAAAGAAGTCTGGTAATGAAACCGGAAATGTAAAGAAAGAAATATTTGCTTAATTTGAAGTGAACTCAGAAAAAGTGCTCAAAGTAATGAATGTAAAAACATCTGTAAAATGTAAAATGATCTTAAAGAAAAATGATTGTTTTATATTGTCATTCATTTGAGTTTCTATAAACCACGTACAATTTGTAAGCACTGTGTAGAATTTCATCCTTGAACATTTTAATCCCTTGCTCAAACTAATAAAAAAGGAAAACTGAAGAGTAGAAAGATTCATGCTATGAATTTTCTATTAGGTATATGATGGAAAGGATAGTTCATCACGTCCACTGGGAACTTTCACGAAAAATGAACTGATGGGAATGATCCTAAATAGCACTTCTAACCACTTGTGGCTAGAATTCAACACCAATGGATCTGACACTGATCAAGGTTTTCAACTCACTTACACTAGTAAGTAGTTTATGAGACATCACTTTGTGTGTGTGTGTGTGTGTGTGTGTGTGTGTGTGTGGTTTTGTTTGGTCAGAATATACTTGCTATTTAGCTAACATGATTAACTATAAATTGTTGTATGGTTCCTATTGTGATTTAAAGAATCCTGGTAGAGCTGCAGGCGAAGCACTGTACTGTTAACCCAAGGTCTGCAGTTCATATCCACCAACTTCTCCATAGAAGGAAGATGAGATTTCCTGTCAATATTTGCTGCCTTGGGCCAATGCAGGATCACTATGAGTAAGAATCCATTGCATGGCAATAGGCTTGGGTACTGTGATTTAGGTTTAATTTAGTTTTGTATATTGTTGAAAAACAACACATTTAAACATATAACTACATTCAATATTTTGAAATTTATCTGTTTAGAAGTATTATATTTTAATTAGAAAATGGTTGGAGCTGAAATAAATTGTATGATATTTAAGAACTGCTGGGTGTTTAGAAATACTAATTGTGATACAGAGTATTTATGCATGTACATGTGATAGACTTTTAATAAATGTTTAATATAATTAGTAATAGTAGCTAGTTACTAAATATATACTACATACTAATGCTCTTATAAAGCAGCTGTATAGATGAGAAAATATAAGTAGGAGGTATTTGCTGACCATAACATCATAAGTTGTCATAATACACAATACACACCTATATGTGATGTGTATCCTTGCATGGCACTGTTGGTTAACAAGCTGGAATGCAAAGTTGATTTGAACTGCAAGGTTGGTGATTCAACTTCACTGACTGCTCCTAGTAAACCCTACACAGGGTCGCTATGGGTTGGAACACACTTGATGGCATTTAACAACAATTATCTATTTATCAATCTATCTCCCTAATTAGCTCTTTATAATATGCCCTTATTCTTAGCTGTTTGCTTCCATAAAGGTATTCAGTCTCAGAAACCCTATACAGGGTTGCTATAAGTCCAAAGAGATGTGATGGCACACAACCATCATCATCACCATTCTTATCAATATAAGTCTTCTCTCTGATAAATCTCAGCCCAAATAATTTAGTAACTTGCCCAAGATAGCAGGTATATTAGCCAGTGGTGTCTTATTTTTGTCTGTTATTAAAATTTTAACCAATGTTTTATAGTGCTTCCCTATTAATCTAAATATATATATAATAAATATGATATAAAATGGGGTTTTAAAAACAAATAAAGAAGAGCAAGAAAGGAAAAACAAAGAAAAGAGTAAGTTAGGTTTTTCCAAAACAGAAGTTTGGAATATGATGGCTGTCATTTTAATATTTACAGTACCAAATATGCTAAATACTTTAAATATTTGGTATGGATAACTGACTAATTCAAATTAATTAATAAAATGGAGTTATTAAGATATATAAGCAGTTCAATCTTTTACCCAATTTTTAATTAAAAACGTTGTGACACTGAACTCCATAACATAAAATAGAAAATGTTTTGGATTTTTGAGGAAGAAATTATTTTAGTGTTCATCAAGACTGATCCCTTTATTTGGAAGAAGAGCAAATAAAGGCCTGGACAAATGGGAAATTATTCTATAAGCAGGAAACTAATTGAGGTGCCAAAGAGGTAAAGTTTTTGCTTGAAATACCCCTTTGGTAGGAGAAATCACAGTTATAAACTTTGGCAAAAATAGGATTAAAGTAACTGACATCATGAAAAACCATCCCCCCCCCCTTTGGTTAAATTAGTCATTTAAAAGACACAGTGGAGTATATATGAATTTTGCTATTTGAATAATAAAAGTGTAATCATTGATAATATAAAATTGATTTATAATCATAAGTTTTCTTAACTAGAAGTCCACTTTTCAGGATTTCATCCTCAAAATGTTTCAAAGATGTCTTGTGGAAAATATTTTGGTTTAGTTGTGGATAAAATGAACACTGTTGTGATTTTATTTCATTATACATCTGTGTTTTCATCAGTATGTTCAGTCTTTAAAAAAATAAAATATGCTTCCTTTGATATGCTACTTCACAGTTCCTAGATAATGTGTGGGCCTAAAGTCATAGAGATATATGGATTCTTGTGAAGGAAAACTGTTTGGAAAGTATTTCCACACATTTCTGAGTTTAATATAATGAAAGACGATTTCATCATGTGTACCTACATCATTCATGAGTGTTAATAGGGGATCTAAACAAAATGAAGTCTTTGACAACTTCAGTCTTTTCTCCATTTATCATGATTGGTCCAATAGTGCGGATTTTTGTTTTCTTTGATCTGAGGTGCAACCTATACTGAAGGCTGCAGTCCCTGATCTTCATCAGGAATTATTTTAAATCCTCTTCGCTTTCAGGGAACAATTTTGCATCATCTGTTTATTACAAGTTGTTTATTTGTCTTCCTCCAATCCTGATGCCATATAATTCTTCATATAATCTGGCTTCTCAAATTACTTGATCAGAGTGCAGAATGAATAACAATGGAGAAAGAATACAGTTCTGGCATACACTTTTCCTGATTTAAAACCATTCAATGCCCCCTTTTTCTGATCAAATGTGTCTCTTGGTCTGTGTATAGGTTTCTCATGAACACAATTAAGTGTTCTGGAATACTCATTCTTCTTAATGTTATCCATAGCTTGTCATAATCTACACATACAAAAGCCTGTGTGTAGTCAATAAAGTACAGGCAAACATCTTTTTGGTATTTCTTCTTTCAGCCAAGATCCATCTGATGTCAGCAATGATATCCCTTATTCCACATCCTCTTCTGAACCTGCCTTGAACCTCTGGCAGTTCCCTATCAGTGTACTGTTGCAGCTGTTCTTAAGTTACATCTAGTAAAATTTTACTTGCATATGATACTCATTCCATTTACACATTTCTCTTTGGAATGCGCACAATATGGATCTCTTCCAACCAGGTGGCCAAATAGAAGAGTTCTAAATTTCTGGGAGTAGATGAGTGAGTGCCTTCAATACTGCATCAATTTATTCCTTCAGTGCACCTTAGACTTCTTCCTTCTGTACCATTGACTCTTGGTCATGTGCTGCCTCATGGAATGGTAGAACATAGACCATTTCTTTTTGGTACAGTGACTCTATTCTTTTCATCTACTTCTGATGCTTTCTATATCATTCAGTAATTTGCCCATAGACTCCTTTAATATTGCAAGTTCAAGGCATGATATTTTTCTTCAGTTCTTTAAGCTTGAGAATTGCTCAAGTGTGTTTTTTCCCTTTTGATTTTCTAACTCCTGGTCTCTGCACATTTCATTATAATAATTGACTTTGTCTTCTTGTGATGCCCTTTGAAATTTTCTGTTCAGCTCTTTTACTTCCACATTTCTTCCATTTCCTTTAGCATCTCTATGCTGGAAAGTAAGATTCAGAATCTCTTCTGAAATCTATTTTGGTCTTTTCTTTCTTTCTTGTCTTCTTAATGTCCTTTAGCGTTTTCTTCTTGCATGATGTTCTTGCTATCATCCCACAACTCTTCTGGTCTTTGGTCATTAGTGTCTAATGCATCAAACCTGTTCATAAGATGATCTCTAAATTCATGTGGAATATGCTCAAAGTCCTATTTTGGCTCTTGTAGACACATTTTAATTTTCTTCAGCTTCAGCCTGAACTTTCATATGAGCAATTGATAGTCTGTTCCACAGTCTGTACATGGCCTTCTTTTGGCTAATGATATGAAGCTTTCCCATTGTCTTTTACCATGTTGTTGTTGTTGTTAAGTGCCTCTGAGTCGGTTCCGATCCTTAGTGACACTCTATAGCATTTCCAGGGAGTGGCTGGTGAGCTTGAATCACTGACTTTGCAGTTCAAACCGACTTTGCAGTTCGGCCATTAACCCACAGCACCATTTGATTTCTGTGTATTTGGTGAGGCCCTTTGTCTTTTATGTAGTTTAAAATGATGTTTGCAATGAAGACGTCATTGGTCTTACAAAATTCTATCATGTAATCTCCAGCATCATTTTTATCACCACGTCTCTATTTTCCAACTACAGATCCTTCTTATTTGTTTCCAACCATTGCATTCCAATAACTAGTAATCATCGCTACATCTTAATTGCATGTCTGATCAATTTCATACTAAAGGAGTTGTTAGAATTCCTCAGGTTCATCATCCCTGGCTTTAGTGCTTGGTGTGTAAATTTGAGGAGTAGAGGTATTAACTGATCTTCCTTGTTGTTGTTGCTAAATGCCATCAAGTCACTTCCAAATCATAGTGACCCTGTATAGAGTTTCCAAGGTACTGCTGGTGGATTTGAACCACCCAGCTTGTGGTTCAAATTGACCTTGTGGTCCAGTGCTGATTGTACAGTGTGTCACCAGCGTTCCATGTTTTTACATGTAGGCATATGTATATGATCCTATTACAGATAGCATTATACTTATAGATATATCTTGAAATATTATTCTTGATAATGAGTTTGATGTCATTCTTCTTTAAGTTGTCATTCCTGGATAGTAAAGCATGTGATTGTCAGATTCAAAATGGCCAACAGAAATCCATTTCAGCTCACTAATATCTAGGCTATCGATCTTTTTGCATTCCATTTCATTTTTGACAACTTCCAATTTCCCTAGAGTCATACTTCATACAGTCCCTGTTATGTTATTTATTGAGTGTTTATGACTGTCTTTCCACCTTTTGAGTTTTGCTCCATCAGCAAATGAAGGTCCGGAAAGCTTTACTCCATTCATGTCATCATGGTCAACTCAACTTTGAGGAGGTAGATCTTCCCTAGTCCTATTTTGATTGACTTTCAGCCTGAGGGACTCAGCATATCTGGTGTCACTCATCATTTTTCAATATTCAATATTCTAGAAATACCTGACAATTTTCTCATTGTTCTTCCTATAGTTTTATGTGGGTAAATATTTAGAAATAATCTGTCTCTCCTTCCTAGTCTGTCTTAATTTGGAAGCTCAGCTGCAAACTTCTCACCATGAGTGACCCTTCTGGTATTTAAAATACCAGTGATACAGCTTCCAATATCACAACAACATGGAAGCCACCACAATATGAGAAACTGAAAGATGAGTGGTTTCATCGTCCATGAGGCATTAGAAAGAATAGAGTACTGTGACCCTGTCACTTTTCTATGTGTAGCTTGGTAACATTATCCTTTGTACTTTTCCAAGTCTGGAAGCTACTAAGCTCAGCACAAATTCTTCCAAGACTGCTTTAATTAAAACATATATATATATAAGGAGCTCTGGTAGCGTAGTGGTTATGAATCGGGCTGCTATATAGTATTGTTGTTAAGTATTGTTGAGTCGATTCTGACTCATAACAACCCTGGATAGGATTTCTGAGGAGCATCTCATGGGTTTGAACAGCCAACTTTGTGGTTCATTCCAACTTTGTGGTCCA
>NW_006408613.1:7687036-7692730 GCF_000296735.1 Chrysochloris asiatica | reverse complement strand
TGGTCCAGTGCTTTTTCCCACAGCTCCACACCAGGACTCCTTACATGTATATATGGAGCTCACTGGTAACACAGAGATTACGAGTTGGGCTGCTAACCTCAAGGTCAGCAGGTCGAAACAACCAGCTGCTCCGTGGAACAAAGAAAATTCTTTTTGATTCCGGAAAGAAAAGATTTATAGCTGGTTCGCTATGAGTCAGAACCAATTCCATGGCACATAACCACCACTATATAGCTCACTTTAGGAATTGATACAAAGAAGTTCATTTATGTTTTAAAATTATAATACACTCTCATACACTTTCTAAATTTACATTTGCAGTAATTCTGTGTCTTGATAAATAGCTCATCACTATTCTTCATAACTTTGTTAAGCCTGTTTTAACTTTCAGTGGGTGGTATAGCTAGGACCCAAATCCAGGCTTTTTCATTGAAACCAAGAATTCTTGTTGCACTTACATTCAAATATCTTAGCTAATCCCTCTTTAATAAGCATTTATTAAGTGATGTTTATATATGTAAACATATTGACATGGAGGAAAATCTCGGTCATCTTTTGTATGAAATTTGAAAAAAAAATGTTAAGACTTTTTTTAAAAAATTACTAGTTGCTGTTTTGTTTTGTTTTTAGTTGTAGATTATTCAGTAAGGAAATCTAATGGCACTGTAGGATAAGCACTGGACTGTCAACCACAAAGTCAACAATTTAAACCATTTGTCACTCCAAGATAGAAAAATGAGCTTTTGGCTCTTGTAAAGATTTACAGTTTTGGAAACCCTGTACGAGTTGCTATGACTCAAACCAACACAATGACAGCTAGTTTTTTGTTGTTTGTTTAAATTAGGCACACAAAAAAAATTCAATCTCATTACAAAAAACAGTTTTTTTTTTTGTTATTACATATTTGTCTATTTTCATGACAGATCATATTCTTCCAGGATATAATTATGTGAAGTGGAAGCATAATGTATAAGCACTTTGAGATCAGGGACAAGTGTCTCTCTGTCTCTCTCTCTATCTTGTACAGATGTTTGATTTGTAACATACGAAGCTTAGATTTGATCATTGTCATTTAGGTTGTATTCCACATAACACTAAGAGTTTACAGAGCTATCTCAGGGCAATAGGAGTATGAGCTTAAACTTATTTAAAATTTGAATTTTTGTTTTGCTTCTCCCACTGATTGTAGAACTCTTCAAATATCAAAAAATATATTGTCAATGGATTATCCTATTTTATAAATATTTTATCAAGTAGTTTTTCAGAAAAGGATGTCTGGAAGTTAAAAAAAAATACATATTTAATTTGGAATTATTTTTAAAAGATGATGAACTTTGTATAGTTTCTTAAAAATGTTCACAGTATAGTCAATCTAAAGAAACAGTTGACCACAGAAATTTATGAGAGAATTTGCTAATGCTTCTGGATTGTTTGCACTCAGTTATTTAAATTGAAAGAAACATACTTAACTGTCAACAACAAAAGAACATAGTTTAAGCAAGCCTGATCAAGCTACAGTGGTCACTTATTACCTTGTACTGAATGTTTAGGACTCTACTGAAACAGAGATCTCAAAAATCCTGTTTCTTATATCCAGATCAATGATTTGAGAGCAACACTTAGAAGTTGAGAAATATTAGTGAAAACAAATGTGAATACATAATTACATTCTGAACTGTGCTATGTCATGGATCTGTAAGGAATCAGTCCATGACCTGATTCACAGTCATCAATATTCACTTACTCCCTTGCATGAGTTCCCTCTGTTTTCCAAAATAAATCATAGCTCCTTTTGATAGTATGCATGTTTTTTTATTGAGGTCTCAAAATAATTATGTATCCTAGGACTCAAAATAATAATTGTAAAGGCAGGCAAATATATTTTGATATATATATATTATATTATATATATTATATATAGATATATAGATATATATATAATCAAGAGACAAAGAGAGAGGTGATAAATATAGTTTTCTGTAAGTATGCAAGATCATCGAAGGCTAGAACTTTTAATATTTTTTTCCTCTCATCACTAGATGTCTTTTGTCTCATTCCTCAAGGTAAGCTTGAGAAAATTTTCCTACATGATGGTTGCCCTACTTTCCAACTTACTTAGGCAGTATGGGTTGCTCTATCTTCTCTATCTTTACAATCTCTTACGTTGTAACTTTTATTTCCACCAATAAAATGAGAGATTCTCAAGATGAGAAATCTTAAATCAGTCAATTTGTACTAAATACTTGTTGCTGTTGTTATGTGCTGTCGAGTCAATTCTGACTCATAGCCACTCTGTAGAGTGTTTTGGAGGAGCTGCTGGTGAATTTAAACCACCAACCTTGCAGTTCAAACCAACCTCATAGTCCAGTGCATTATCCAACAATGCCACACCAGAACTTCTGCCAGCACATTTTTGATGTTATTAAGTGCTGTGGAGTATGTTTCATTGTTGTTAAGTACCATGGAGTCGGTTCCGACTCATAATGACCCTGCACAGGGTTTCCGAGGCTGTAAATCTTTACGGGAGCAGAAAGCCTCATCTTTCTCCCATGGAACAGCTGGTAGTTTTGAACCGCTGAGCTTGCGGTTGGCAGCCCGATTCGTATCCACTACACTACCAGAGTTTCATTAGGGGTAAGTTAATTAAATATTTGACTAAATATAATGAGCTCTGGTAGCGTAGTGGTTACGAATCGGGCTGCGAAGCTTAAGGTCAGTGGTTTGAAACTACCAGCCACTCCGCGGGAGAAAGATGAGGCTTTCTACTCCCGTAAGGATTTACACCCTCGGAAACCCTGTACAGGGTCGCTATGGGTCGGACCCGACTCGACGGCACTTAACAACAACAACAACAATTGTTAAGTTGGTAATTTTGTATGACCTGCAAATTATATCATAAATTTTGGCAGCAAAATGTTCCTCACCTGTGGTTTATGGTGTCACCTTTTTAGACAAATTACAGATAATAACAACAAAAAGAATGACTTGATGGTTTTAACTACTGATGCCCTTTAGCAGGTTATATAACCTGTGCTAAATATCTACAGGGAGTTCTGGTGTGGCACTGTGGGTTAATGCGTTATACTGCAAAGTAAGTTGGAACTGAAAGGTTGGCAGTTCAAGCTCACCAGCTGCTCCTTGTAAAGCCTATATGGGGTTGCTATGGGTCAAAACTGGCTTGACAGCACTTAACAACAAGTATCTGCAGGCTACTTAATAATCATCATTATTTTAAGAACACTAGATCCCAGTGTAGTGCTGTAGGATAATCACTGGATTGTTAACCAAATGGTTGGTAGTTCAAACTCACCAGCTGTTCCTTAGAAACCCTATATAGGGTTGATATGAGTTAAAACTGACTTAATGGCATTTAACAACAGAAAGAACTGTAAATCTCAGTGTAACTGTAATTTGCAACAAAAGAATGATATAAATAGCTGGGTGCCTGTTTTTACAAAATGATCCACTCACTCATAATCTATTTTCATTATATATAGTCTCTTAATCATTTTCTTTGCCATAGTAACAAAGTGGTAGAGGTGGGATGATTTAGCATTTGACCACAGATTTCTGAACAAGCTACAATACATTTTATAGGTGAGCAAAGGAAAGTCCAGAGTCATGGGCTTATGTAACTGACATCTTGATTTTATTAGCATGCTGACAGGATTAAAATGACAACATTAAATACATGGTTGTAAATGAGAGAATGGTTCCAGATGTGAATATGTTCTCAAGGCCAATAAAGAAATGCTAAACATTGTCATGCTTTTAAACTAGTCAGAAATATTGAGAGCTTGAAGTATACAAACACTGTTTGCAATTACTGAAAATAAACTTGAAGGTTAAGAGTATACGTCAGAATCTATAATTGGAAATCCTTCAAATGATGGATTGAAATGAGAAATAACTCTGCCTGAATAGATTTATGTCATTTTCTTTGCCACCTTCCTGCTTGCTTCTGTCTCCCGTAAGTATGTCAGGAGTCACTCTGCTTTTTTCTAATATAGAGTCTTCTGAACCTTAACCTCACTGACTGAATAAGGTTTAAGTGCACTACAAAGTGCTCATTTTGTACTTGATTAATATTTTCTTTTACACTTATTTTGTGTAGTTTTAGAAATGTTACACAAGTTGTCAAGTGCAAATTCTAAAATTTAATTTTACAATAATTATATGCACAAAGTTGCCAAACACTCTTGGTTATAACTTGTTAACAATACAGTTTAAAAATAAAATTGACCAAATTGATTAAAAAGAAAATTAATTGCATTTCCAGTTTTTAGCATGTATTATAGTATGGAAAATCATGTCAAAGTAGAGTTTTATTTGATGGTATTTTAAAAAAATATATTCACATCTGTGCTAAAAACAGAGAAAATTATGGAATGGATTTAAGAAGAGAACCAATTTAACACGTTTCCATACTAACACTTACAGTTTTTTGTTTTGTTTCTCTGAAGATTAAAATTATGGCAAACATACTGAGTTTTTTGTCATGTGATAAAATAGATAGTACCTATGTCCAATTTTTAAATTTTGATCTTAAAACCATGGTGTTTCTAAAGACAACTATTGTATCCACAGATGACTTTATGTATATGGTTTTAAAATAATCAAGTTATTTTATGTGTTTGTTTTTTATTGTTGCATAACAAATGATCACAAATATTAAGGCTTAAAATGATGCACATTTATTACTTCTAAGTATCTGTTGAGTTATGAGTTTAGGACTGGCTAAACTGAGTCTTCTACTCAGGTTTTCACAGCATTACAAACCAGCTGTTATTCACGCTACATCTCATCTGACGCTAATGGTCCTTTTTCAAGCTCATGCGGTTGTTGACAGAATTGAGTTCCTTATGGTGTGGGAATGAGAGTGTCAGTACATAATGGTCAACTGCAACCCCAGCCTTATGACCCTCTCCTAAGCAGTTTACCTGATAGTTCCTTCCAGGTCAGTGGGTAAGGCCCTCACTTCATGAAGAGAGCCCAATAACTCTCTTAAGGGATCTCACCTGGTTAAGTCAGGCAAGCCCATAATAACCTCCCCTTTGGGTTAATTTAAAAATCATCTTATTTGTGATGGTTGTATGTTGTTGAGTTAGTTCTGACTCATAATGACACTACATAGGGTATCTTTATGGAAGCAGAAGACCTTATAGTTCTCTCTAAGAGCAGCTGGTAGATTTGAACTGCTGATCTTGTAGTTAGTAGTCCAACTGATAACCCTACCAAGACTCCTTTAAAATCAGCTTACAGGGACCCTTAGTTACATCCACAGAATACGTTAACATTTGCCATGTTACAATAGTTAGAAGTCATTTACAGAACCTACCAGATACAAGAAGAAGGGGTTATAGAGGATGTGAATACCAGGATGACTTGGGATCACTTAAGAGTCAGTTTATCACATTTTCCTGTTTAGGAGTGGTAATGTTTAAATTTACTTTAAGGAAAATTCATAGATAATTCTATAAGTTTCTTTAGTTAAGTTAGAAAAATAAAGTATGTGTGTATGTACATGTGTGTATGCACTCATATACAGAATCACTTATATAAAGTATAATTTTATTTAGAAATTTAAAATCTGATGGCAAACGTAGACCTTTATTTTTTAATTTTGTAATTTCAACAAAAATAGCTATGAATCTATTCAAATAAAAAATACATTGAAACAAAATAAAATATACA
>NW_006408613.1:7684096-7686068 GCF_000296735.1 Chrysochloris asiatica | reverse complement strand
TATTGGATTTTCAAGGACTTATTAATGGGTTTGAATCACCAAATTTGCTGTTCAAACTGACCTTTTGGTCTAATACTTATCCTACAGCACTAGAGAAAACTTGATGTATTTGAACTCTGGTGTTGGTGAAGAACATTGAGTGTACCTTGGACTATCAGAAGAATAAACAACTTGGGCTTAGAAGAAGTAAAACATGAGTACTCCTTAGAACTGAGGATGACAAGACGTTGTGTCATACTTTGGTCATGCTGTAAGGAGGGATCCATCTCTGGATGAGGACATCAAGCTTGGTAAAGTGGTTGTTGTTGTTATGTGCCATGGAGTTGGTTCTGACTCTTAGTGACCCTGTACAAGGTTTCTGAGGCTGTAAATCTTTATGGCAGCAGCAAGCCTCATCTTTCTCCCATGGAATAGCTGGTAGTTTCGAACTGCTGACCTTGCGGTTTGCAGCCCAATTTGTAATCACTACGCTACCAGAGTGGAGAGTTAGTTAATAAGAGGAAGACTCCCAAGAAGATGGATTAACTCAGTGATCATAACATAGCAATAACTGTGAGAACCAGGCAGTGTTTCTATTGTGCATATGGTCCTTTTGTGTTGAAACCAACTCAGTCACACCTAACAACAATAACAACACCATGCATCACTTAACATCTGAGAAACCATTTGTGAAGTAGGATGGTATGTGATTTGGGTGCTGTGCAAACACAGATTAAAACCTTGCAAGTACCTGCTGTCTGTCAATTGTTCTTCTCAATGCTACTGTCTTTGCTTCTGCTACTGGGACTGTATGCAGAGGCCAGAGGCATGGTAACAGCTATGACTGGGAGAGTGGGCTATGGCAGCAGTGGAGAAAGACAGTGTGTGAAGAGGGAGCAGAGTACACCCTGCCCCTCTCATTGTTCCACAACCTAAGAATCAAGAGCAGCACTGACTCACAGCCTCTTTGTCACAGCCCACGTGCCCACCAGAGAGCCTGAGAATGTGAGCCCAGAACCATTTCTTCTATTTGACCAGTTTCCAGTGCTTCAGGAATCTGGATTTGGAGACTTCAAAATCACCGGGGGAAACAATAAACAAAAGAAAAATTGCTTTCCCTTAAATTCAAAACACAAATCTGTAGAATCAATATATGTACCCAGAAGTTAGTTATCTAGTTATATGAGTGGATGTTTAGTGATGCATTCTTAGTAAAAATTAGGTATAACTGATACACAAGTGTTAAAAATCTGACATGGAACCCTGAAGAACAAATGCAAGTTTCTTCAAAAGCAGGTATGCAAGAGAAACTATCAATAGCGTCCTTTGGGAGCAAAAATAAGAGTAACATTGGTTAATATGTCCTTGAGCAGTAACCATAAGCTAGGTAATTCATATTCACTGCCTCGTTTTATCTCCAGACTAATCTCAGAAAGAGGGTACAAGAATTATTTCCATTTTCAATCAAGTAATTGAACTCTTAGACAAGTAAATATCGTATAGCTAGTAGGTGCCAAGATGTGGTCAAACCCCAATTAGCAGGACCCAAAGTTCAAAATTGAAGTTTTCAAGGATTTCATTTTAACTGGGTACACAACTAAAAGTTATGGAAGCAGCACTCAAAAAATCAAATGACACATTGCATTACGCAAGTCAGCTGCAAAAGACTTATTTAAATTATTCAAGAGAAAAGATGTCAGTTTGAGGATTAAGGTGTCCCTGACACAAGTCATGGTATGCATATGCATGTGAAAGTTGGACATTGCATAAGGAACCCATAGAGGAATTGATGCATTTAAATTACGGTGCTGGAGAAGAATATTGAAAATATCTTGATTATTTAAAAAAAAAAAAAAAAATCAATCCCAGGAAAATAACAAACCTAAATGTGTGTTGGAAGAAGTACAGACAGAATGCTCCTTAGAAGCAAGGATGGACAGACTTTGCCCACATATTTTAGGCATGTTATTGGGAAGATTCAGTACCTGGAAGA
>NW_006408613.1:7680874-7682425 GCF_000296735.1 Chrysochloris asiatica | reverse complement strand
TCCAGGTACAGATTCCTCATGAACACAATAAGTGTTCAGGAATACTCATACTTTGCAATGTTGTTGTCCATAGCTTGTCATGATTTTAATCCTCAATCTTTAGTCCCACTGTAATTCTTAATCCCACTTTAATCCACATCATTAACAACTCACTCCAAAATGGGATCATAACTGAAGACATAGAAATGTGGATTTATAATTCACCAAAGATTGCAGGAATATGCCTAGAAAGCCCATATTAAATAATTAACTGTACTACAGGCATGTACCATTGCCATTATGTTGACAAAATTGTTTTACAAAATTAAATATCAACTCTCACCAACCCAGGGTCACCGTTAGCAAATACATAAGAGTAACTGAGATTTTGATCATTGCCTCTCACTACATGATTACTTACATACATCAACACTTAAAATAAATAAATAAATTCCTTATTTTCCCTAATATGGAATTAGAAATACCGCCTTAACTGCCTAAAATTAAAATCTCAAAGGAAAATCTCTTGAAAATATTTTCAATCTATAATGGAAATTACTTAAAATGAGAGTGCAACTAGAGATATTTAAAGGCAATTGGCATTCTGAATCCAGTAAGTTTTTTATATCACCACAAACTATCATTTCCACAAAATTATATATTTCACATTTTCTATACATATGTATTTAAAATACCAGCAGGGTCACCCATGGTGATCAGGTTTAGATGAACTTCCAGACAAAGACAGACTAGGAAGAAAGAGTGATGAAATATTTCCGAATATTTAGTCACTGAAAACCTTATGAATAGCAGAGAAACACTGTCAGATATAGTGCCAGAAAATGAGTACCTCATGTTGGAAGGCATTCAAAATGAGACTGGGGAAGAGCAGACTCCTCAAAGTAGAGTTGACCGTGATAACGAGAATGGTGTAAAGCCCGTAGGAGAAAAGCCTGTGGGACTGTCATTTACTGATGGGGCACGACTCAAAATGAAGAGAAACAGCTTTAAACATCCATTGAAAATCAGAACATAGAATGTACAAAATATGAATCTGGAAAATTGGAAGTTGTCAAAAATGAAATGGAATGCATAAATATTGATATCTTAGGCATTAGTAAGCTGAAATGGGCTGGTATTGGCCATTTTGAATCTGATAACCAAATGGTTTACTATGCCGGGAATGACAAATTGAAGAGGAATGGTGTTGCATTCTTTGTAAAAAAGAACATGTCCAGATCAGTCATGAGGTACAACGCTGTCTGTGATAGGATAATATCCATGCGCCTACAGAGAAGCCCAGTTAATACCACTATATTCAAATTTACACACCAGCCAGTGAGGATGAAATAGAAGAATTCTACCAACTTCTTCAATCTGAAATTGATAAAACATGCAATCAAGATGTATTGATCATTACTGGGGATTGAAATGCAAAGGATGGGAACAATGAGGAAGGATTAGTAGTTGAAAAATATGGGCTTGGTGATAGAAATGATGCTGGAGAATGCATGATAGAATTCTGCAAAACCAATGATTTGTTCATTTCAAATACCTTCTTTAGACAGCATA
>NW_006408613.1:7648058-7678382 GCF_000296735.1 Chrysochloris asiatica | reverse complement strand
GCTTTCTGCTCCCGTAAAGATTACAGCCTTGGTAACCCTGTGCAGGGTCTTTATGATTGGAACTGACTCCATGCCACACCACCGTCATATAGAATGAATAGATGGATAATGTTTTCCAAAATAAGTAATTCCTTAGTTGAGTGTTGAGATGTACATAGTCAATGAAAAAAGGGAAATGAAAGAGGCTTTCCTGATAGAGCGAACACTTGTGTAATGTCAGTGAAACATGAGAGTTCATTACTTGTGAAAATTTGCAAATCATGTAATATTTGCAGAGGTGGAAAGTAATAGGGTGACTTGTGAGAAGGAAGACTGGAGGCACAAGCAGTTCTTTCTTCTGCAGTGCAGGACACTCTCACACTTCAAGTACATGATTCCAATCCTGCTAGAAATTGTCTTGTTGTCCAGCATCAGTCACCTTGAAATATCTCTTGAGAAGTAAACCTCTGCTTGAGAGGACCACCCACCTGATTGAAACTCCTTTGTAACTGAGACACTCCTGGGGATAAAGTAGTGACCATTTTCAATGCTGTCTTCAGCATTATGATGTCTCCTTTCTCTCTCTGCTACCTAGTCTTCCACTTCCATGCTAATATAGGCAGCTTCTGTATTTAAGTTCCTTTTCTTCAACCTCAGGGTCTTTTATTTGCACCTTCTGATCTATGTTGGTAAAATCCCAGCATATTTTTGAACTTAGCTCAAGCAAATCATAATAAGTACAGTGATTGATGTTTTATTTTGAAATCTAAATGTAATAATCTTAAACCCTTTTCATAGTTATTATGAAAAAGTTGAATATCTTGTATTCCAAAAATGGTATATACATCTAAAGTCACAGTTTAATCCAAGTTAGCTTTTAAAATTGTTTTCACATTCTTTATTGATAATATGTATGGGAAATGCCAACATTTTCTTCATTATTTATTATTGTCTCATGGGTTTCACATGAATGTTATCCTCTCTACATGGTTTGCATTTATTATTATTCAGTATTATTATGTCTACAAACAGGCAGGACAGTATTTTTCATGGCACTCAGCTGACTATGCTTAAAAAAGTAGGTTGGGTGAGATTTAGAATTGATTCTCCATTGTTGTGGGCAATCAAAACCAGAAATCAATTGAGATGCAGGTTTTCAGAGGAAGATTCACACGAGTGCCAGATCTTGATATTTGAAGGACATAGCGATAGACAGAATGCTGTAGAAATTCCAGGGAAGAAGTTGGCATTGGGTGGTCCACTATGAGATCACAAATTCTAACAGGGAGATAAATTATCAAAAGGGTCAGAGTTGCATGGTATCCAAAAGTTTAAGCAGATTTATATCAATCAACAGAGAAGTCCATCAACATAAAACTGAGCTTTAGGAATTTAAGAAGGGCCATAAGAAAAAAACCCGCCAGCCACTCCTTGGAAACCCTTTATAGGGTTGTTATGACTCTGGTAGTGTAGTGGTTACGAATCGGGCTGCTAACCTCAAGGTTGGCAGTTGGAAACTACCAGCTGTTCTGCGGGAGAAAGATGAGACTTTCTGCTCCTTTAAAGATTTGCAGCCTCGAAACCCTGTGCAGGGTCACTATGAGTTGGAACCAACTCCACGGTACTTAACAACAACAACATTAAAAAAAAAAACAAAAAAACAAAAAAAAACAGAAATAGAGTCTATGTTTAGAGAAATATAGGAAATAAGCAGAATATCAAATCAGAAGGGGGGCGGTGAATGCTCAATCTTTATAACTGAATTAGATTCCAGGGATGAGACCTAGATTTAGGGAAGGTGAATGGCTTAGATATTGAAACTGTGTTTCAATGATAGGCAATGAACAGCAAGGATGACCTTTTTGTGAGTCTCAGAATGTTGATGAATGTACCTTCTATGTAAGACTAGTTTTTGGAGTATGGTAACTGAGTTGGCTGGTGGGTGTCTAAGAAAGTTAATTCATGGAAAGATTATGTATCAAGAGCTAAGACTAGTTAAGGCGGCCCAGTGAAAGGATCTGGGTTACAGTAAATTTCTTTAGTGCATTTCCAGGCATAATAGAAATATTTTGGGCACACAGACAGGACCAAATCAGTGCACAGAAAAATTGAAGCAAGCAGCAATGAGTCAAAAAGATTAAATTTGCTTATTTTAAAACTTAATGGAAAGAAAACCCAATCAAAACCCTTTAAATATTTAAAACTTCCAAAATTGCTTTCTGTTTTAAACTGAAAACTCTTTATATGCTCATATATTTAGAACTATCCCCTCTAATATGATGATTCCTATGTTTAGATTCATTTTAATTTGGGAGCTCCAAATGAAACATTTCTCCTATGAATTCTTCCCAGGTACAACACTCAACTGTCAAGAAAGAAAAGCTAATTTCTAATTATTTTCAAAGTGACATTGAAAAAAGAAAGAGACATGTATAATAGTACAAGGTTTAAGTTGTACACTCAGAATTTATTGTACTATTAAAAATAACAGTGTTATAAGGAGTCAAAATGTAATATTACTGGTAAATGTGTTATTAGATGCTTATTTTATTGGAAACATTTACTCCAGTATATCAAAACATATCCGCAAAATTTTTAAACTTACATCTTTTGTGTGAGATTTCTCAAAATTGCATTTTTACTTGATTCTGTGAGAAAAGAAAGCCTATACATGCATGATCTCTATAATACAGGTCCACTTCTCAGAATAGAAGGATTTTCAGTGGAACTGTCACAGTGGACAAAGTATTCCAGGGAATTTATGTACAATAGAGATGCAGGCTGCTAAAATGTACCTAGAAGTTATTCTGAATTTTTTTTTATGATAAGATGAACATTTTATAATGAGAAACAGTACATCTATTTTTGATAATTTATATAAAATAAGTCCCAATCCAAATATATAATTTATATTATACATAAGAATGTTTAATTTCAATTTACATATTTATAAGAATGTAAATTTTAAGAAAACATCAAGATTAATACCTAATAATTACAAAACATCATTAAGAAAAAGCTTTGGGCCAAACTTAATAATATATAAGAAGCAAGACTTGGTGTACATTTTCTGAGTTTACTGCTGTACGTTTTCTGGACTCTGAAATTTGAACAACAACAACAAAAATGTCTGCTTTGGGCTACCACAAAATGAAACTGCCACAAAACTGGGACATACATTTTCATCCATTCCTCAGAAGGACGAAAGGAGCAAGGGTTATCATGACCTTTCTAAGGAAGGAAAATGACATAAGGTGATGTTTAATTGAATTAGTCCAATGTAAACAACTGTCTCCACAACTCTGTGACCAGAAGAACTAGAAGATTTCTAGCTACCCCAACCAACTTCTCTGGTAGGGATCACATTAGTGCATCCCAGATAGAGTGGGAGAAAATGTGGAACAAAACTCAAAATTAGTTAATAATAAAAAAAAATGAAGACTGGAGGTACTAGTCTGAAGAGACTGAAGGAACCTAAGACTATGTCCTTCAACAATTCTTCACGTCTGGAATCGAACTCATGCTATGGCCCAATTTTCACCCAAGCAGAGGTTCGTTTTATAAGGGGGATGACAGCAATAGTAAGATATGTTCACCATGGAACGGTCGATTACACAGAATTACAAGGACAACATTTTCCTTGGGATAAAATTGAAAAGGGTGGAATGCAAATAGGAAGTATAAGAAGGAAGCAGTATAACTGTTGTTGCATGGGGGAGGGGGGATGTAATCATTGAGATAATACAAATGTGTGATTTGTTGAATGTAAAGCTGATGGTCTTGTCTGTAAACCTTCCTTCAATAAATAATAAAGTGTTAAAAGGAAAAGTAAATTAGAGATTGTTGTTGTTGTTATGTGCCACTGAGTTGATACCGACTCATACTGACCTTATGCACAGCAGAACAAAACACTGCCCGATCCTGGGCCAACCTCACAATTGTTGCCACTCTTGAGAGCATCAATGCTGCCACTTGGATAATCCATGTCACTGGGGTCTTCCTCTTTTTCTTTGACCCTCCACCTTACCAAACATGATATCCTTCTCCAGCGACTGGCCCCTCCTGACAATATGTCCAACATGTGAGAGATGAAATTTGGCCATCTTGGCCTCCAAAGAGCACTCTGGCTGCACTTCTTCCAAAATGGATATATTGGTTCTTTTGGCAGCCCATGGTACTTTCAATATTCTCCTCCAACACCGTAACTCAAAAGCATCAATTCTTCTATGGTCTTCTTTATTCATTGTCCAGCTTTTGCATGCATATGAGGTTATTGAAAATACCGTGGCTTGAGTCAGGAGCACCTTGGTCCTCAAGCTGACATCTTTGCTTTTCAACACTTTAAAAAGGTCTTGTACAGCAGATTTGCCTAATGCAGTTAGAGCTAGAGAGATGTCATATAATCCAGGCCACTTGACTTCTAACTGAATGTTGTATCCTCTTTGCTACCCTAATAACATAGATATTAACTCAAATGTTTCAAAAGTCAACAATGAAACAGTTACACCCTTGACTTCTATGGTAATGTGAGAAATTCTAGGTCACCCTGGTGGCCCAAATCATTGTCATCTATATCTAATTTTACAGGAGTCATTCCAAGCTCATTACTTCAGGACTAACTTCAGGTCCTTAAATACGTTTCACGAAGTTTATCATAATTCTTTATGAGGTTTATTTTCAGAATTATTTTTTCTATTGTTATGTATTTTATTTTATGACAATATGATATTTTATATACACTACTAATTATTTTCATCTTTTGGGATAGATGAATATACTATGAACACTACTATTTAGAGAAAGGTAAAAGTCGCTAGAGAAGGGTAACATAAATAATAACATTATAGAGATTAAGCTAAAAACATATGACGTAAGTATGAAATAAAATGAAGTTGGACAGATGATGTCACCAAATGTAAAATTTTATGGGAAGAGTGATGACAGAATATTTTCCATTCTTATTTTTTTTTGGGGGGGGGGGAGTATAATTATTGTATTAGTCAAAGTCATAGATAAATTTAGTTTATTAAGCGTCATTCATTGAAATGAAAGACTTACAGAGACATGTCTCATCAGAAAGGAAATAAGGAAATACTAGATAATGGATCACAACTCATTTTATTGCTGATTTTGATTGTTTTAATACTATTGTTAATATTCTAGAACATACTTCTGATTTTGATTGTTTTCAATATGTTCTATATGGTGGTGGTGGTGATGTGCCGTGGAGTCAGTTCTGACTCAAAGCGCCATGTATAGGATTTCCGAGGCTATAAATCTTTACTGGAGCAGAAAACCTTATCCTTTTCTCTCGGAACCGCTGGTTGTTTCCAACCATGAGATTAGCAACCAGACTAATAACCACTATGCTACCAGAGCTCCTTGGTCTATATGTTGTTGTTGTTAAGTGCCGTCGAGTCGGTTCTGACCCATAACGGCCCTGTATAGGGTTTCCGAGGAGTGACTGGTGAACTTGAACTGCCGGCTTTGAAGTTTAAATGGCTTTGCAGTCTGGCGCATTAACCCATAGCGCCACACCAGGACTCCTTGGTCTATATAGTACAGTTTTAAAAAACTCAAAATTAGAAATAAAAAGAACTGTGATTCCTAGAGTCCTGTCGTGGAGCTGTGGGTTAGTTCACTGGACTCCATGGTTGGTTTGAATTTCAAGGTGGGCAGTTCAAATTCCCCGGCCATTCCTCAGAAATGCTGTACAGGGTCGCTATGAGCTGGAACCGACACGACGGCACTTAACAACAACAAAAAGTTAATATTCCTGAAATCTTTGTGTAGTTCTGCGGATTAATGCGCTGGAATGCAAGTCCGGTTTGAACTGCAAGGATGGTGGTTCAAGCTCACTAGCCTCTTTGGAAACCTATACAGGGTGGCTATGTGTCTGAACTGACTCATAGAATTTAACAACAATAACAGTAGTATTCCTAATTCTCTTTTGAAATGAAAAACTATATGTTAATATTTGAAACCATTTTTTTTTTTCTCAACTCTCTGAATTTATTTTTTAATTTGTGAATTGAGTGAAGGTTTACAAACAAGATCATCAGGTTTACATCCAACAAATGATACACTTTGTTTCATCTCAGTGATAGCAATCCCCACCATGCAACATCAGTTATCTTGCTTCCTTCCTGTTACCCATGTATAAATATCCTATTTCAAACTCTTATAGATCCATAAGATATATATATATATTGCTGTTAAGTGTCGTCGAGTCAGTTCCTACTCATAGTGACCCTGTATCAGGTTTCCTAAGAGCGGCTGGTGAGCTTGAACCACTGACCTTGCAGTTTAATCCGACTTTGTAGTTCAGCGCATTAACCCACAGCATCACACCAGGACTATGTATATGGTGGTGGTGGTTATGTGCCGTGGAGTCGGTTCCGACTCATAGCAACCCTGTACAGGGTTACCGAGGCTATATATATATATATATATACTGTTAACAGTTTGAAAGTTGTGTATATATCATTATTATCCTCTTGCCCTTGCATAGCACCTTATGTCTTCACCTATCTTCATTATTGTTCTGCCAGGCTCCCTCTTTTTGTATATTATCCTCCCCTTTCTTGTATATTGACCTCCCTATCAACAGAGTTAGGAGTCCTGGTGTGGCACTGTGGGTTTATGCATCAGACTGCAAATTCGGTTGAACTGCAAGGTTGGTGGTTCAAGCTAACCAGCTGCTTCTTGGAAACCACATACAGGGTCACTATGGGTCAGAACTGACTTGACGGCACTTAAGAACAACAACATCAACAGAGTTAACATGTGTCTACCCTCTATTCAGTGAATTACTCTCCCTTCCCTCCTAACCATGGTGACCATCAACGATTATTTATTTTAGTATGAAAACTTTTTCTTTAATTTTTACAATAGTGGTCTCATACAATATTTGTCCTTTGATGACTGACTTATGTCACTCAGCATAATGTTCTCCAGGGTCATCCATGTTGTGAGGTGTTTCACATATTCATCTTTATTCTTCAACATTAAGTTGTATTCCATTGTGTATATGTATCAAAGTTTGCTAATCTACTCTTCCACTGATTGGCAATTAGGCTGTCTCCAATTTTTTGCTATTGTGAATAATGCTGCAGTGAACAACGGTATGCAAATACCTACTAGTGTCTTGGTTCTTATCTCTTGTGGATGTATACCAGGTACAGAGTTTGCTGAGTCATACAATATTTCTATTTCCAGATTTCTGAGGAAGTGCCATACTGTTTTCCAGAGTGGTTGAAACATTTTGCAGTACCATCAACAATGTAGGAGGGTCCCCGGCTCTCTCCACACCCTCACCGACATTTGTTGTTTTGTTTTTTTGAACTTTGCTGTTAATGGTGATGTGAGATGATATCTCATTGTTGTTTTGATTTGTATCTGGTCACTGTGGGTCAGAATCGACTTGACAGCACTTAACAACAACAGCAATGGCTAATGACCGTGAGCATTTTTTCCTATGTTTGTTGGCTGCCTGAAGATCTTCTTTGGTGAAGCATGTCTTCATGGCCTCTGCCCATTTTTCAATTGGGTTGTTTGTCTTTTTCTTGTGGAGGTATTGTAGTTTTCCATACATTTTAGAGATCAATCCATACTCTGAAGTGTTGTGCAAAAAATTTTTCCCAGTATGTTGTCTCCCTTTTTATTCTTTTGGTGAAATTTTTTGATGCACATTAAGTGTATAATTTTTAGAAGCTCCCAGTCATCTATTTTTCTTGTGTTGTTTTGTGTGTTTTTAGTAATGTTTGCTTCTGTATTTATGCCATATATTAGAGCCCCTAAGTTTGTTCCCAGTTTTCCATTGATGATCTTTAAAGTTCTAGCTTTCACATTTAGGTCTTTATTCAATTTTGAAGTTGTTTTGTTTTTTAAATATATATATTGTGTGAGATATGGGTCTTGTTTTTTTCTGTTTGCCAGCACTGTTTGTTGAAGAGACTATCTCTTCTCCTTTCAATATGTTTTGGCCCTTTGTCAAACATCAGCTGACTCTTATGTGGATTGATTCACTTCTAGGTTTCCAATTGTGTTCCATTGATCTATGTATCTTTCATTGTACTAGTACCAGACTGTTTTGATTACTGTAGCTGTGGAATACATTTTGAGATCAGGGTCAACTTCTTGAGTTTTGACATGCTGACCTTTAAAAGCTACTTGGATTTCTATAGAATCATGAAAGAGATTTTTATAACTAAGGAAACATTTCAGAAAATGATTTGAAAATCATACTATTAAATTACTATGCTACGTAATTAGTCAGGAAGATATAAAAATACAATGCAATTGTGAATATTGAGCTTAAAAATTGCAAAAAATCTGAAGTGACACATTTAACACAATTTAGTAACAAATGCTAATAATTAACACTCAAGCTCAGACTGCTAAACATAAGCTTGGCTGTTCAAATCCAGCAAGTGGCTTTCCAGCAGAAAGAACAGGTTTCTGCTCCTGCAAATATTTATAGTCTCTGAAATTCTGGCTTGCTATGAGTGTGAGTTTGTGTTTGGGAATTATGTATTTTAATTTAATAATAAGATAGGTGCTAAAGGAAATCTGTTTTCTGGTCGGTGGAAGATGGAAATTGGACACTTGCTCAATGGGACATATGATATCTGAATTTTTAATTGAGATTTAGGGAGTTGTAGATAACTTTCAAATAATTGATAGATATAAAAGGAATGCTAAATTTGAAAGTGATTAAAGTAGCCAAACTCTGCCTTGAGAAAATGCTTTTGTTTCTTATTTGTTTTAGTTTTGAATTTTATTTTTCTACTTAACTAGTCATGTTTTGCATATATAAATGCTCATATCATGTATGTAAAAAGTAAACTAGAAAGCACTATATTGTGGTGCAGCATTATGAGATTTAAATTACACTACATATGTTTGGTGGCTTACGTTATTAATACCTCAGAAGCAAGCTGAATGAGGACTGGTTAGCACTTCCAAGTCACAATCAGGCTGATGGATAGCAGTCACTCATACAGAAGTTCTTCGGAAGAATGAGATACTGAAAACGAGGACTGATACTCTAACTTCGTAATGCTATGATATGTTAGCAGTGGTCTAGTTGTGGCTGTCACTTGCTAGGAATAGATGACTTCACTATATTGCTTAGGTGGTACCTTATGGCATATGTCTTGACAATTACTCTGTATTTATTTGTTATAGAATAGTAAAAGTAACAACATATAAATAATCACAGCAGCAATAAATTCAAGTGTTGTTGATAATCCTTTATATTTGCACAGAGTTTACTGATGAAGAATTCAGAGTGTTTTCATAAATCTTTTGCTTTTTCACGAAAAAATTCTACAATATGGAAACAGGAAGAAACAAACATTACTATTCACATTTAGCAAAGGTAAAGGGAAATGAATTCAGAAACTTAGTTCAGTACATTATCATTGTTAATTCAGATGTCTCTCCTAATTTACTTCTCCTTCAATTGCCTCCTCAATATCCCCAGTACCCTTGGCCATGTTCTCAGTCTTCCTCTCGGTGTGAATCATTTCATTCATTAGTGCTTCAATTTCTCCCACTGAGGGTCTTTTTAGATTGTCTGATATAGGCCTCCATGTCTTGCTTCCTAACTTATGTATGTATATGTACATTTATACTTTTAACAAAGAGTAGGCATATAAACAAAGGAAAGGAATGTCAAGGAATCAGCTCTTGTAACTAGTTGCCTTTGAAGGTTCATGTGATATTCATTTGGTATGGCTAAATTTGGCATGGATGTGTTTATTATGTTTCTTGAGCCAATAATGTAAGCTTTTATGGGGAAAGGAACATTTATAAATGAATAAGTGTTCTCAATGTTATTAAATTACAATTGAAATTTTAAGAAAAATATATTTTCATTGCTCTCATTACATTTATTTTTGGTTATAAACAAGTAATTATTTCTTAGCAAATAAGAAGAAATATCAAATTGTTTATCAGAATGTTTTTTTATTTTACATATTATTTTTAACAATAAGAATAACACATCTATTGACAGGCATGTTCCTTTCAAGATTTAGAAGGAGGAGGCTTTTGTGCTTCAAAAGGAACTTTGTTTATATAGCAGAAGCCATCTCCCTCAAAGGATTTATAGTTCATTCAATTCACTTCCTCCTGAATTCTGCATTTTCAAATTTTGACCTTTGACTCCTTGACTTAAAACCTGAAAGTTCTCTGTTTATTAAACAGCTTGGTCAGAGTTCTCCTAGTAGGCTCCTGAACTTTTCTTGACAACCACCATACATGTTAACTATAACAAAACTCTCTAATCTGTTCTTAGGATTTGGTAATCTTAACCTCTTTGTAAAATTATTTTGAGGATTAAAAGAGATAAAATAGATACAGCTGCTTAATGCATTGCATGTTGTTGTTAAATGCCTTTGAGTGGGTTTTGACTCATAGTGATCTTGCATAGGGATTCTGAGCCAAGGCTTGTGGGTTTGAATCACTGACTTTACAGTTCAAACTGAACTTGTACTCCAGTACTTATCTTACAGCACCACGTGAACATAGCACAGAATGGTTGGTGGTTATGTGCCATGGAGTCACTTCTGACACAGCGACCCTGCACAGGGTTTCTGAAGCTGTAAATCTTTATGAGAGCAGAAACCTCATCTTTCTTCTGCAGAACAGCTGGTAGTTTCGAACTGCTGACCTTGTGGTTCGCAGCCCGATTTGTAACCACTACGCTGCCAGAGCTCCTTGTATGTGTTTTATAAAGATGACTTATTGGCCCTTTTCTACAATGTGAGAACAGCACTGTTCTCTCCCATAATTATCTTCATTGATATATGCACCTGGACAATATAGACTCAGTCTATGTATATGGTTCCTAAGCATAAAGTAGGCATGTAAATCCATGGAGGAAACAAGTAAATAAACCATAACATGTATTTTTTTTAATTAAAATTTTAAAACAAAAAAAGAAAAATAGAAACAATTTGTTGATATGGATATTTTAATATTAAAAGAAAGTAACATAAAGTGTAAGTATAATTGGAATTTAAATAAATTCAAAAATAGAAATTAGAACTATCTGCTGAGAAATGTAGACTATAAGTAAATGGTTATTTTTAAAACAAATTACTTATGGAGGTGTTTTTAATTTTCTAATTTGCTTCTTTCCATTTTTCCCACCATTTTGGATTCCGTTTTTCTGAATAAGCAATATGGGGGGGGGGGGAATCAGAAAGATTTTTTACATTTTTAAATTATTATAAAACTAATTCAATATGACAAATGCTTCATTTTTAAGAAAATCATTGTTGAAAATGCATGCTGTTGATGAAATTATACAATTATAGTATAACTGATATACCTTTCCATTACTGTATTTGGAATTCATTTCTAGAACTGTCTTTCACCTGGCACATTATTTTATATTTTGGCTTGTTATTTTGATATTTAATTTTACAAGCTAACAAAATCTATATTTAACCTAGTTTTAATTGGCAGTCCTATGTTTGATATCACATTACATAAGTATGTGTTTTGAAGGTTTGTAGTTCTTTTTAACTTTGTACTGAGCCATAAAGATTCTTCAGGTGTGCAAATTCCTAGGACTAAATTCTAAGGAATACATACTAGTTAATCAGATATTTGGAATAAGCAAGGAATTTTAAGTAGCTAATGAGTTTCAGAATTTAAAATAAAAACATGCTGTTTTATTTTTTTAGAAATTTCATTCCTAGACAAATAAAATAGATCATTTTAAAGAGGTGGTTACTACTTAAAATATGCTGCATGCTAGAAAGTTAAACCCACCACACTGTTTTAAAATATTTTATGAATATGCTGTTGTTGTTAAATGTCTTTGAGTCAATTCTGACTCAATGCAACCATGTGTAGGGTTTTCAAGGACTGAGCAGCTGGTGGGTTTGAACCACTGATCTTGCAGTTCGAACTGACATTGTGGTCCACTGCTTATCCTACAGCACCACACCAGCTATGAATATAATCCTATTATATTTTATGTAATGTAATACCTGGTTGACTGAACTTCTTTGATTGTACTTCTGTTTCTGGATAGCCATTTGTATAAATGGATATATGTATACATGTATGAGTGTTTTTAATTTGTAAAACTTAAAGAAACATCCATAATCAGGTAATTCACAGTCATCCACCCAAACTTTGGAAAGTACAGGTGGCTCATTTAGAAGCAGCCATATTTCATGCTGTGTGGCTGCCTATAAATGGGTTGCCCTGTACTACTATCCTGCTTTCACAGATACCCTGCAGAAGTAACCATAGGACTCCAGCTCTGAACTCCTTCCCTGATTGCCACCTAAAGAGTTAATGCTTGTCTACCATGTTCTCCTTAAGCACTCTGGAATGTCATTTTAAGACTTCTAAGTAAACTCTGAGCCATGAAGAATAGAGCTGTGTCTATATATGTAAATAGTATGTGAAATCATGTGAAAATGTATATTTTGTTTTTAATGCTGTCTGTTGGATTAATGAATGACTATCCTTTTAATATGTAATATGTTGATTAAACAACAAAAGACTTGTTACATGCATTTCTTTGTATACAAAATGTGAGCTCTTGGTGGGCAATTACTGAGGCTAATTATTATGTTATTTTTTCAGAACCTAGTAAAATATCTGAAGCAGAGTTGGCACTTATAAATCATATTAGATAAGTGATTTAATTAGTGAATTTATGTTGTAGATATGAGGATAAAATATGCCAATGTGTGTTTTCAACTGGATTATATCTTTACCACATTAATATTCATTAATATAAGGAACTCTGGTAGCGTAGTGGTTACGAATCGGGCTGCGATAAGATCAGCGGTTCGAAACTACCAGCCGCTCCGCAGGAGAAAGATGAGGCTTTCTACTCCCGTAAAGATTTACACCCTCGGAAACCCTGTACAGGGTCGCTATGGGTCAGAACCGACTCGAAGGCACTTAACAACAACAATATATTGGAACACATACAACCAAATGTATTATGTTAAGGAATTATGCTCTCAAATACTTTATTAATAAAATATATTATTATTAAACTAAACTGCTATTTGGAATCCTGGTATGGCACTGTGGGATAAGCACTGGACTGACTACTCACTACAATGTCAGTGGGGTCACTATGAGCTGGAACCAACTCAAAAGCACTTAAAAAGAAAACTACTATATATATAAAATCCACCACCAATTACTGCCATCAAGTTGATTCTAACCCACATACAGGTTTTCCGAAGCTGTAAATCTTTACTGGAGTAGGAAGTCTCATCTTTCTTCTCAGGAGCAGCTGGTGGGTTTGAACTGCAGACCTTTCAGTTAGCAGTCCAGTGATTATCCTACAAAGTCAGAGCCTAGACATAGACATAAATTACTATATGTAATGTATGGATTCCTGTTGTGATGCTGTGTGCTAATGCACTGGACTGCAGGGTTGGTTTAAACCTCAAGGTTAGTGGTTCAAACTCACCAGCCACTCCTCTGAAACCCTGTAAAGGGTCTCTATGAGTTGGAAACAACTCCATGGCAATTAACAACAATATATATAATTTATGGAGTCTCTGTGTGATGCTGTAGGATGAGCACTTGAACACAAGGTCATTTGAATTACAATGTCCATGTTTCAAACTCACCAGTTGCTCCTTGGTAACCCTATACAGGGTTACTATGAGTTGAACCAACTCAAAAGCACTTAACAACAAGACAGAATTTGGAGTCCTGATGTGGAGCTGTAGTATATGTGCTGGATTTCTAACCTCATGACTGACAGTTCAAACACACAAGCCATTCCTAAGAAACTCTAGACAGGGTCTTCATGGACTCAACAGCACTTAAAAACAACAACAAATTGTGCTGCACTCTCATAGTCTTCCAAACCGTCATGGTTTCTGTAAAGATTCGTCTATTTGGAGTCTTCTCCCTCTCATTTTCTGACTAGCAGAAAGTCTATTCATCCTTCTCAACCAGCGAAAGTTTTCTCTCTTCTACAATGTTTCCCCCAACCTCTCCAGTTCTTAGCAGATTGCTTGTGTGTCTCTCTTGAACTTCATACCAACATCTATCATACTGCTTTAAAACTATTTTTCTCAACTGTGTAATCATCTAACTGTGGTACACAATGACCCTGTCTCATTCAACTCTACCACAGTGCCGCTCAAAGTCCCTGGCTCACACACAAAAAATAAATACATAAAAAGAAGAATATATATTGAAAAATGAGTCATTGTGCATGTTATAAGAATTCTTACCACTGTGTATAAGTTAGAGCAATATCTACCAACAGAATGTAATTTTTTTAATGGACTTAGATGGAATGATTGAGTTTAGTCCATCCATTTCCACATGCTCCGTTTATATGCCTGATCCTCATACTACTCCAAGTTCCCTCTCAGGACCTCTACATTTTAAATACTACCTGTAGTAACAATATATGTGCAATAGTTGAGCGTTCGTGGCAAAGTGGTAAAGTGTTGGACTGCTAACTAAAAGATGGGTTGCTTAATCCTAGCAGTTGCTTTGTGGAGAAGGACAACTGCTTTGTAAAGATTACACCCTTGGAAACCATTTGGGGTGGTTCTACTCTATCTTCTACAGATGTCATGATTGAAAATTGACTCTGGCAATGACTTTCATTTGTGTTTGGTTTTGTGGAGTTTTGTTTGTATTTTTGGTGTAATATTTAAAGTCAATGAGAAGCTGAATAATTTGAATTATTTCATGGAGACCTTTTAAAACTGATATAAACAATTTGAGTTGCTCATTGGCTCTGCACAAGGTCAGAGTTCATTAAACATTTAGATTTATATTGTGGTTGTTGTTGTGTTTGTTAAGTATCATCAAGTTGGTTTCAACTCACAGTAACCCTGTATATGGTTTCCAAGAAGCAGCTGGTGGATTTGAACTGCGACACTCAAGTATTTATCCTACAACACCTTGCCAGGAATCCTTGGATTTGTATACCACAATGTATTTAGAATTATAAGCTATTTCAAGACTGACTACTAGAATTCTATTAGACAGAAAAGAAAATATTTTTGTTATCTGATTACCAATCAATATTTTACAATTTTTTGGTGTTTCACCAAGGATTTCACAAGTTCAGTTTTTCTGTTTAAGCATTATCATCATCTTGTTGACTTTTGCTATTTGGGGAAATTTGGATTACCTTTCTATGCAAACTGTTCACATAGTACATGATAATATCAGCCATAATAATGCTTATATAAGGGGAAAGAGAAATGATTAGTGGCAAACGCAAAGCAGACAATCAGTTTAAAACCAATTTAAAACCAATAATAGCTTTGCTGCTGCTGCATGCCATTGAATTGGTCCCCACTCATAGTGACCCTGTATAAGGTTTCCATGGCTGTTAATCTTTATGGGAGCAGAAAGCCTTGAGCAGCTGGTAGATTTTAATTACTGACCTTGTGGTTAGCAGCCAAACATATAACCTACTATGCTACCAGGGTATAACAACTGTACCTAAAAGGAAAATAAATAAATAAATCATATATATACACTTTGGAGATATTGTGCTGCTGAAAAAATGGCACTGATAGACTTACTTATAATGCAGAGTTGCCACAATCTTCAATTTTTCAAAAACCAAACAGTATCTGTGAAGCACAATTAAGCAAAGTGCAATAAACTGGGGTATGCCTGTAGTTGTTACTTTCCCTCCAGTTGATTTTTACTGACCTTATGTATAAGCAAAATGAACCTTGTCTAGTCCTGTGTCATCTTCCTAATTGTTGCTATATCCAAACCCATGATTTAGGCCATTGTGTTAACCCATCTCATTGAAGGCCTCCCTAACCCATTGCCTACCATTGAAATAATAACCCATTATGTCATTTTCTAAAAATTTGTATTTCCTACAGATGTGTCTAAAGTAAGTAAGTTGAAGTCTCATCATCCTTGATCCTAAGGAGCATTTTGGTTATAGTTCTTTTCAGTTTGATTTGTTTGTTCTTTTGCCAGTCCATAGTACTTTCAATATCCTTCGCCAATAACAGAAATTGAATGCATCATTTCTTCTGTTTTCTTTTTTCATTGTCCAACTTTCACACATGTATATGAGACTATTGAAAAGATCATGGCTTAATTCAGGCACATATTAGACATTTTTGGTTTTTATAACTTTGTTGTTGTTAAATACCATGGAGTTGGTTCTGAGGCTGTAAACCTTTATGGGAGGAGAAAGCCTCATCTTTCTCCTGTGGAACAGCTGGTAGTTTCGAACTGCCGACCTTGAGGTTAGCAGCCCAATTCATAACCATTATACTATCAGAAAGAGTACTTTTGTAGCAGATTTGTACAATGTCATATTTTGATTCTTTAATTGCTGTTCCCATAGACTTTGATTGTTGATCCAACTAGAATGAAGTCAGTTATGACTTCAAATTAATGCATAAATTAAAAATCAAGCACATATATTACACCTAGAGTTTTATTCTTAAATATTGAGTTATTTGAAAAAAACAGATCAACTAAGAATTTAAAGTAATATACTATTAATGAATTTTACTTCTCAAATGAATCTCAAAAGTGCATTTAAGCACTTGAACTCCTTTTCTTTTAGGATAACTACAAATAAAATGTTAATTTAAAATAGAATATTTCCGTTTTCAATATAGTTTTTTTTTTTACTGAATGTATGTGTGAAATACTCTCATTTCTGTTTTTATTTTGCACATGGCAATGTTTCTTAGATTGCTGCAGAAATAGTCACCAAAAATTACATTATACAAAATGAAATAAGTCTTGGGTAAAGTTAAGAGATAATGCTTGAATTTTTCAGTTCTTTGTGACAGAAGAGATCAGAGATTCATAACTGATAAGCATTCTTCTTCAATTGTATTTTCAAAGTTTATCTGAGCATGAAAGAACATTCTCAAGAGTTGCTTAGATATACTTTGAGGAAACTCACATCACTCCAGTCCTCATTGTTCAGCTTAGATGGTTGAACAGATTAAGTCTGGAGTAGATTTTTTTTTTTAACATAAAAGTGCACCATTGGAAATGTAAGAGCTAGTCCAAATACTTGAAAGTTAAAAGTAAACATCTTATAACACTAATATTTTGTTAGACTCTGAAGAGATACAGTATTTCATCTTTAACAATATTAAGACTGGGTAACTACTACAAAGGATATAGGTTAGTACTTTTCACCAGTCTGATATTTGGAACTTGTTTTGATTAGAATGTTTTGTTCACACCATCTTTGCTGCTTATATAGCTGAAGTAGAAATTACTGGAAAAAAGGAAAGAAATCACACTATCTAATTGATTCAAACATCAGTTGTAATTCTGTATAGATAATGTTTTCATTATATTTAAATTGCCTTATATAAATTGTGGGAACATCACTGTATTGCCCAGACTAAACTTGTTTACAGGTCAAGCAAAGCAAAGTAGAAGCTTAGTGTTTCTAGTCTGTTCAAGAGATTTATCAATATGACTTCTAAGTATCTCCTATATGTGTAGCTATGCATGAAATTGTTAAAGTGTGAGAAGCCATCAGGGATGATGGGTATTTTGAAATCTCCAAACACTTTAATTTCTGGCAGAGAAGATGAATATATATCATATAATGACATTGGTAGCATAGTGGTTATGAATCGGGCTGCGAACTGCAAGGTCAGCAGTTTGAAACTACCAGCTGCTCCACGGGCGAAAGATGAGGCTTTCTGCTCCTGTAAAGATTTACAGCCTTGGAAACCCTGGTGAGGGTCGCTATGGGTCGGAACCGACTCCACGGCACTTAACAACAACAACAACGACACTGAGTTGGCTCAGAAGCTTCAGACATTTAGTGTAAGACATTTTATAAATTAATAAACTTTGGACTGGTATGAACAGCTTAAGTGATCTATTAAAAAATAGTAGAAAACATCATAAGCAACACTAGGCAATTTGTAATGGAAAAATCATAAGTAACTGGATTTACCTGTCTGCATGACAAGATAAGGTAAGGGGAAACAAAGCAAAACAAAACAAAGCAAAACCAAATTATGGCTGATTGATATGAGAAACAATAATATATATTGCCCTTAAAAATCCAAACCCAAATAAAGTTTGTTGTTGTTGTTAAGTGCTGCTGAGTTGGTTCTGTCTCATAGCCACCCTGTATAAGGTCTCCAAGAAGCAACTAGTAGATTTGAACTGTCAACCTTATGGTTCACAGTCCAGTGAAGAACCTACAGCACTACACCACAGGAGTTTAGCTGGCAAAGTGGCAGCATCAATAGCCTTAAGCGTGACAACAATTGTGAGGTTGGCCAAGGACCAGGCTGTGTTTCATTTTGTTGTGCATAGGGTCGTAGTGAGTCTG
The DNA here is from genome assembly GCF_000296735.1 of Chrysochloris asiatica. NCBI lineage: Eukaryota > Metazoa > Chordata > Mammalia > Afrosoricida > Chrysochloridae > Chrysochloris > Chrysochloris asiatica. The sequence continues at coordinate 7,660,078 of NW_006408613.1, read as the reverse complement.
TACTGACTCAATGGCACTTAACAATAACAACAAAAATGTTATTGTTATATCTTTGTATGCTTGCTTACTTATTTTTAAAAATTTCTTCAAATCTTGTTCTAAAAAAATATATATTTAGAGCAAGTTTTGGGGCTGAGGAGATCCTTTCTTCAAATACTTTAAAAATAAGTATATTTAGGGATTTTAGAACTTTAGGAATTTACTTGTAAAGGTCATATTCTCTGAGTATAAAGGGATATTTTGAATGACATTTTAAACATTGATATAAATAAATTATCTGCAAAGCTTATGACTATAAACTAAAAAAGCAGCTCATAATCCACACAGGAAATTCTTTATCATTATTTTAGGAAAAGCACTGGATTGCTAATCATCAGCCACTCTTTGGAAACCCTGTCCAGGTTCACTATGAGTCAAAACTAACTTGATGACATTTAACAGCAGCAATTTATGAACATACATAAATACCATTATTTTATCAAGATAGGCATGCATTTCCTTGAAAGAAAATCTTTTGTGACATACTCTTCTGTAAAGCCACCTATTGTCAGGAAAGAATTTATTTTCAAAATGAAAAGTCTTGGATAGTTTACCCAGATTGCTTTATGTCCAGACTTTAATCATTCCCAGCAGTTGTGTTTCTAAGCTTAATTTAAAATTATTATGAGTATGCCAAATTTCCTCTTTTCAGAGTCCAAACAAATCCTTTGTCATCACTTGATACATATAAAGGACACCAAGCATTTGTGTAATTAAAAAAAAAAAAAAAAAAAGCTAAGCTATCTAATTCTTTTAATGTTGTTTATATCAAGTTGTAGCAATCTAATTGATTATTTTATACATGTTCAATTTCAGAAGATGTATTCATTCAGCAATCAGTCTTACAACTTTAAAAGTCCACATTTCTAGTGTATTTGGTTTTTTTGAAAAATAGTAGGCCTGGGCCACACAAAGGTAAATTTAAGTGTTAAAACCCGTTGTGGCTGCCCCGTTAAGTATTTCATATAACAAATAGCCTCTAACAGCCCTTAGGCCCCAATTGTCACATAGGTCACTTTCTTTCTCATACGATCTTCTTCGTGGTTCCATTATCATTTGAGTTGTAACCTATCATAGACTTTTAACATACCCAATCATCTTGAAGATGGCACAGGATAGGGAAGCATTGCTTTCTGTTGCACATAAGGCCACCAGGAGTAAGAACCAACTGAACAGTAACTAGCAATGACAAGGCCTTATTTCAACTGGACAGTTAACAGAAGTATAATGTTTTATTTATTTTTCTTTTCTCTAAACTTTATATAGATGAATATTGCTTTTCTAGTTGATGTTCACAATTATTCTCATTGGCACTTGATAACTAATCGGTCCCTAAAAACATTACTTATTATTATAATTGGAGTCTTAATCAAAGAGTGGCTTATGAAAATCACTTTATGACTAGTCATTCTAATTCCAGATTTATTTATTGGTTCCATTTATTCCCCATTCCTGTCACCCAGTGGAGTGGTAGTGGTGGTGGTAGAGTCAATTCCGACCCATAACGACTCTGTATACAGTTTCGGAGGCTGTAAACATTAACAGAAGTGGAAAGTCTCTTCTCCTGTGGAGCACCTGGTACATTTGAATTGCTGACTTTGAAGTTAGCAATCCATCTCATACCCCACTATGTTACCAGGGATCCTTACCCAATACAGCATTGATTTCTAAATAATTGTGCAGATCCTGTTGTTTCTAGACCTCAAAATCAAGTAAGACAACAAGACCATTTCAGTGTTTTTACAAAAAGAAGAGAGAGATAAGTAATCTGTAAGGTCTTATATTCATTTTTTTTGTCATAAATAATACAGTAGCGTGAAGTTTAACCTTCTAAAGGAGCTCTGGTAGCGTAGTGGTTACAAATTGGGCTGCGAGCCGCAAGGTCAGCAGTTACCAGCTGTTCCGTGGGAGAAAGATGAGGCTTTCTGCTCCCGTAAAGATTTACAGCCTTGGAAACCCTGTACAGGGTCGCTATGAGTCGGAACCGACTCCACGGCACATAACAACAACCAGTTGTCTTAGTACTATACAGATAGATTGAAGGTAATGAAACATTATCACTGTCATTAAAACTGTATGTGATTAAGACTCGTACATTTTATTTCATTCCTACCTCTCCTTTGTGGCTGTTTATTTTAACAGTAGAGTTGATGGTGGTGGTGATGTGCCGTAGAGTTGGTTCCGACGCCTAGAGACCCTGCACAGGGTTTCCGAAGCTGTAAATCTTTATGAGAGCAGAACGCCTCATCTTTCTCCCGCGGAACAGCTGATAGTTTCGAACTGCTGACATAACCACTATTCTACCAGAGCTCATTTAGTAGAGCTGACACATTATTATATTCTTATTTTTTTTGCATTTCCAATTAAAATTATTTTTATTTCTTAAATGCATTAGAGTTATTGTAAAGGCAAACTTGGTAAGCCTAATGAAGATCTGTATAGGAGAAAATTTTCTTAGAATAGGAATGCAAATTAGGAAATGTGTAGTCTTTTCTCTTCCCTATACATATAGATAAGGAGCCCTGGTAGTGTTGTGGGTATGCGCAGGCACAGGGATGCTCCCTACGGCTAACGTAAAGATTTACGGCCTCAGAAACCTTATAAAGCTCACTATGAGTCAGAACCAACTTAGTGACATGCAACAGCAGTAGCAAGAGAAGCTGTATACAAACAGATGCAGAATCTGATCCTGAGTTTTGAGATCGCCAGTATAAAATTATGTTGTTAGTTTAAAGATACTTTTTTTTTTTTTAAATGAAAGATATCTCAAAAGCGTACATTATTATTATTTTTTTTTTAAAAGAAAAGCAAGAATTGGAGGCTATGTAGAAACAGAAGTAAATAGACCATGTTGTATCTCAAGGTTTCAGTTCTACTTTTTTAAATGGTCAAAATATGCACCATGATATGAAGTGAGAAATATATTAATATAGGACTGTCTTCACAGTAACCTTAAAATATTGCCTCACATAAAAGCAATATACAGCTCTCAGAATTGCAGAAGCTAAATCTTCATTTCCATCATCTATTTCTTTGAGTTTAAGAGCTTAGTTTGATGAAGTCATTATAATGATTCATTTATGGAATTTGTAGTGTGCATGGAGTTGCTCAAGAGCCTCATAACTATGTGCCATGAAGTAATTGGCAGGTACTAAGTCATGATTCCCTGGTCTTTTGTGGGCAGAAACAACTTGTGAATTTCCCACGAAGCTGAAGATCTTAGAGTTTGGGGGAAGTTGGCACAAAAGCTGGTGACTCTTGATGATATATTCCAGTGAGCACTGGCAGTAAAGTTTCTGAGAAGAGTTCTGGTGATACCAACAGGAATATTCTACCCTATTGAATAGACCAGGGTATGAGAGAGGTGATCTGAAGGCAGCAACACTGGCAGATTAATTAGATAAGACTTTGAAACTTGCTATAAGGTTCAGTATGCTGGTCGGAGTATGGATTATAATTTTAATAGACAATTGTTTGTAATTCTTTGAACAAAGGTTCTTAATGTAGAAACAACCATTAAAAACTGGTTGTCACAAATCAATCTGGAATCAATGGAAGCCCTGTATGCATTCCACAGAGCTTTCAGAGGATGATTTTTGTTTTGGGAAGTGGATTGTCAGGTGTTTATTCTAAATTGCTTCCGGGAGAACTCAAACCTTCAAGCTTTCAGTTAACAATTGGGCGGACTAACCAACTGGGAATAGAGAGTATTGAATAAAGTTATCAAACTTGAAGAAACAGCAAAAGATCAGCACATAAAGCCAATAAAGGTCTAATCCTATTTCTCATGTTTTTTGTAAATCCATAATCTTTTTTAAATTTTTATATATTTTTAAGAGACCATTTGACTGCTTAGTTTATCTCATCTTTATTTTGATGCTAACGTACATTCTTCTTTTAGTTCCATTCTTTCTTGCCCTTTCTTTCTCATAGGTTTTGATCTGGTAAAATGTGAAGACCCAGGAATCCCTAACTATGGCTACAAGATTCGAGATGAAGGGCACTTCACCGACACAGTGGTTCTGTACAGTTGTAATCCAGGGTATGCCATGCATGGCAGTAGCACTCTGACCTGCTTGAGTGGAGACCGAAGGGTATGGGACCAATCATTGCCATCGTGCATAGGTGAGTTCGAGAACCAGTTTAGATTACTATACAAAAGCTGAGTCCAAGAGCAATAGCTACCTTTTGCTTTGACATAAACCTTTGGAAAAGGAAGAATATTTTTAAGTAGACACTTTCCAGTTTGTATTTTGAAGATTTGAAGATAGATTTTCTAGAACTATTTTACTGAGACTATATACACAGCTATTATAATTATAACATGAGTGTTTCTGTGTTTTGACTTCTCAACCTTAATTGCACAACTACATAGGAGTGCAGTTGTGGTGACTGGATTGTACATATGAAAATGGTTAAAATGACAAACATTTTGTTGTATATACTTATTACTATAATAAAAAAAGAACACATATAGAATTATTTGGCATAATAGTGAATGAATAGAAAAAGTATGCATATATTTGATTATACAATTAAAAACATTTGAATTCTATTTCATTAAAAGGGACATTGTATATATTTTTCTTTTATTCTCACATTGTGTTCAGAACTTCTCTGACCTTGTAACACAAAATGTACTTTGAAGTTAAGGGAAATTATAAGAAGTACTAATGTGATATATTTTTTTTTATTATTTTCTTAGGCATAGAATATAGGAACAGTTGCTTTAGTTTTTAAAAGTTACTAGTCATATAACATATGGAGTGTTTCTAAATCTTTTACAGCGGAATGTGGTGGTCAGATTCATGTTGCCACATCTGGGCGCATATTGTCTCCTGGCTACCCTGCTCCCTATGACAACAACCTTCACTGCACTTGGATTATAGAGGCAGACCCAGGAAAGACCATCAGGTATTTGTTCTATTTTTGTTTAAGTAATTTTGTTATTTAGTGGATATAAAAGTGCATCTGTTAACCAGTTTAAGAAATGCATTTCTGAGCTAAGGAAGGAAACTGAACAGTGTACCTAATTTTTTTCTTAATCTTACTTTCTTATATTAATATTCCTTTGAAAACTTGTATAAACTTACATGTAATAAGAATTCAAATACATTATATGTGAGCTTTTGCTGTATAATGTTGTTGTTGTTAAAAGCCGTTGAGTCGGTTCTGACTCATAAAGACCCTATATAGGGTTTCAAGGAGTGACTGGTGAGTTTGAACTGCCAACCTTGTGGTTCAAACTGACATTGTGGTCCAATCCTTTATCCCACAGCACCACACCAGCACTCCAGCATACTACCATCATAGCATGTTGGTTCTAGACAACAATTATCTGTCTGTTCCTGACTTCTAATTTGAAACAGTTTGACAGAGGTGTCTAGCCTCACTTGGCCTGGCTGATCTCCCTGAATAATTATTTTTTACTTCAGTAGGCTCATATGCTTATTTACTTACTGGAAAGGTTCATAGATGCAAAGGATGGAACTTTTTCAGACTTCTTGAATTTGCAAAAGGCCAATTGCCAAAGCAAGTTTCATGATCAAGACAAGATTTGCGGTATGAAGAAATACCTTTTGCCTCTTAATGCAGTGAAGTCACATCTTAAAGTGGCTTGTATCTAGATATCTAAGAGTTAGTATTCATTTCACAATATAAAGATAGTTTTGAGATAGAACAAGAAGTATTGCTATATAAAATTACCAGGGAAAAATAAAACAGCTAAAAGTGGCATATATTTTTTACAAATGTTTAAACAAAAACTATTATCCAATGTTAAATGATGGTTCTAAATTATTATGATGAGTTACTTAAGCCATTATATAATCAAGCCAACAAAAGTAATATTTTTAAAGAAAGTTCTCCATGTTCTAGTCTAAAATTTAAATAAAAATAGCACAGTCATAAAACAAAACTTATTTCAAAATAAGTTGTTCTTTAATTATAAGCTTAGCTAAAATAGAAGAAAATAATAGTCTTCAGAAATATTCCTTGAAATCCCCTTTTCTGGAGGACAGTAGTCAAGATCGGGAAGGGAAATATACAAGAAGAGGGAGGTTAACAGACGAAGGATGATAGGTGAAGATACAGGGAAGTATGCAAGTGCTAAAGAGGATACAGTTAGTCATAATATATGCACAAACTTGGAGTAGCAGTGTTCTGTGTGTAGGTACATGGACAGAGACACAAGTTGAATGGGTTTTGGAGGAAGAGTGGAATATATATTTATTTATCCCACAAATATGAGTTTGAAAGAGGATATTTGTACATGAGTAACCACAGGGAGGAAAAATGGAAACTACTGTTGATGGAGGGGATTGCGATCTTTGAGGTGAAACAAAGCATATGATTTGTTGAATGGAAAACTGTTGATCTTGTCCGTAAACCTTCACTCAATTCACAAGATGAAAAAAACGTGAAAAACACAGACACAATTTTTTTTTAAATGCTATAGCTAACTTCCCTTTTTCATTATATTGTTTACAAATCTTTCTACAAAATTTATTTTATAAAGAATACTTCATCCCTTCTGCACTGTCTGAATAAATATGTCTCTGATTCTTGCATGCCTCTCTTGTACTATTGAGACACACTAAAGACTAAATGATCTTCTATGGTCAACTCAGCTCCTTCTAAATATATACTATGTGGAGATTACTAAACTGAGAAATCAAAGCCATAAACCTCTTTTTAAGGAAGATGAAAAGATAGGAACACTGATGAATCAATATAAATGTAGTAATTTATATTAAAAGGAGATCATAAACTCATGACACTGAAACTTATTAATTGATAAAAATAAAATGAGGTGAGGTTAAATAAAAAGAGATGTATGCTCTGTTTCATGATGCTCTATTTTTCTTTGTTGTGTCAAGAAATAGTTTCTTCTGTTGCTTTCTGACCCTGGGTTTGTAAGTCTCTAAACATGATTGGTTGAACATCACACAATCATACAAGGAATTGGATTAGTTTATATCCACATAAGCAGGAGATTTGGTCTGTTTACTATCTACATAAAGCATTTGCAAGCCCATCCAGTAGAACTGACTGGTTAATAATCAACCTAAAAATGGTTTGGTTTTTGAATGCCATGCCCAGAATTAACAAAGATTCTTCCCATCTGTGCAGCCAATGTCATAAAGGTTTTGAGAGCCAGGAGAGAATTGAGTCCTTGGAATATGGGAAATTCTGCCAAGAACTTCTAGGAAAACTAGAGGTAAAGTGTAGCAATGAGGTGGTAATATTCACTAAAAGGATGAAACTGTAGGCTGAGAGGCATGGTGGCAAGAACAGCGTAGAATAGTGACAGGTAAATGGTATTAACAGTGCAAGCATTAGGAACTAGAAGAATTTCAGAAGTTGGCAGTGGGCAGTGTTGGCCAAAGGATAAGATAACAGTGGTTGGTGGAGTCAATGCACAGAGTAGAACTTCATACCTCTCGGAAGGTGTTCTCCAGTGTAGCAGAGTCTTGGGCATACACCATTGAGAAGTTACCAGTAAAAGTTTTCAATGACCACAGCCTTTGGTATGGGTTATATCTCAATGCAAAGAAAACAAAAATCCTCACCATTGGGACAATAAACAACATCCATATAAACAGAGAAAAGATTGAAGTTTTCAAAGACTTCATTTTGCTTGGATCAACCATCAACACTCATGAAAGTAGCACTGGAGAAATCAAATGACGTATTGCATTGGGTAAATCTGTTTCACAAGACCTCTTTGAAGTGTCAAAGAGCAAAGACATCAGTTTGAAGACTAAGGTGCACGTGGCCCAAGCCATGGTATTTTCAATAATCTCATATGCATGTGAAAATCAGACAGTGAATAAGGAAGACCATGGAAGAATTAGTGCATTTGAATTAAGGTGTTGGAGGAGAATATTGAAAGTACCATAGACTGCCAAAAGAGCAAACAGATCTGTGTTGAAATAATTACAGTGCTCTGTGGAAGCCAGGATGGCTTTGTCTCTCACACTTTGAACATATTATCTGGAGGAATAAGTTACTGTGAGAAGGATATCATGTTTGGTAAAGTGGAGCATCGGAGAAAGAAAGGAAGACCTCAAGTGAGATGGATTAGCAGAGCTGACAGCACCAATGGGCTCAGGCATAGCAATGATTGTGGAGTTAGCCGAAGACCAGGCAGTACTTCATTCTGTTGTACACAGAGTTGCTAAGAGTTGTTACTGACTCGATGGCACCTGACAACAACAACAAACAGTAAAAGCTTTGCCACAAGAGCTGTCATAATAGTGGTCTAAGCTTGTCATTAGCCTAGGGTTGCCAAACACTGTTGGTTGTGAGTGGACCAGCAAGTACAGGGGGATGACCCTGCCAAAAAGCTATGATGAGAGACAGAAAGAGACACAAAACAGCCACACCAGACCTGATCTGAGCTGATGACACACCTGCTAAAAGGAGAGAGAGACAGGCTGACACCTTATAAAACCAGAATGTTGTGAAATCAAGAAATCTTTCTTTCAGGATTATATTCTTTCACCTTACTCATTCACTGTGTACGCATACCAAATAAACAGAGTAGCTAAATTATTTGCAGAAAAATGTAACATCAGGAGTGGAGGAAGATTCATTAACAATCTATGTAGATGATACAACCTTGCTTGCTGAAAACTAAGAGGGCTTAACATATTTATTGATGAAGATCAAAAAACAAAGCCTTCAGCAAAGATTCCAACTCAAATTAAAGAAAACAACAATCCTCTGGACTAAGAAATCACATCATGACAAATGGAGCGAGCATGGAAGTTGTGGAAGACTTCATTTTGCTTGGATCCGTTATCAACACTCATGGGAACAGCATTCAAGAAATAAAAGGACATATTGCATTAGGCAAATGTGCTGCACATGACATCTTTAAATTGTTAAAGAGCATAGATATCAGTTTGAAGACTAAGGTGAACCTGACCCAAGCCATGTTATTTTCAGTAGCCTCCTATAATGTGAAAGTTGGGCAGTGAATAAGGAAGAACGTAGAAAAATTGATGCATTTGAGGTAACATGTCAGAGGAGAATATTGAAAGTACCATGGGCTATCAAAAGAACAAATATATCTGTTTTTGGATGAAGTATAGCCAGCATTCTCCTTAGAAACCAAGATGTCAAGACTTTGTCTCACATACTTCGGACACGGTATCAGGAGGGCCCAGTCTCTGACCTTGGACATCATTGTTGGTAAAGTCAAGAGTCAGCAAAACAGAGGAGGACCCTGACGAGATGATTTGGCACAGAAGCAGCAGCAATGGGCTCAAGCATAGCAACAATTGTGAGGATGGTGCAGAACCATTACTTTCTGCTGTTAGTCATATCTACTTGATGGCCCCTAACAACAACAACAACAACAAAGTAATCTGTTCTTTGTGTTTAGCATTGACCTTCTATAAATATTAATAATAGCTTTCATTTGCCAACACTGTGTAACTATCTTGTTTTTAAAACCCAATAAGATTGGATGGTGATGCTTGTTGTGAAATGTCATTGAGTTGAATCTGACTCATAGCATCCCTGTATAGGGTCTCCTAAGAGGAGCTCTGGTAGCGTAGTTGTTACGAATTGGGCTGCTTACCTCAAGGTCGGCAGTTTGAAACTACCAGCTGTTCCATGGGAGAATGATGAGGTTTTCTGCTCCCATAAAGATTTACACCTTCCGAAACCCTGTACAGGGTCACTATGAGTTGAAACCGACTCCACAGTACTTAACAACAACAACAAGAATGCCTGGTGGTTTTGAACCACTAACATTTGGTTATAATTCCAGTGCTTATCCTGAAGTACCACACCAGGACTCCAATCATATTGGATAGCAGAGTTCTTATCTTAACAGTCTTATAACTACTAGTCATTTTAAGGACTCCTGGTGTGGCGCTGTGGGTTACTGTGCCAGACTGCAAAGATGTTTTGAACTGCCAGTTCGGTGGTTCAAGCTCACCAGGCGCTTCTCAGAAACCCTATACAGGGTCGTTATGGATTGGAACCGACTCAATGGCACTTAACAACAGACAACTGGTATGTGTTTATGTACAAAATTCACTACTCTTCTAGTATTCATCCCCTCCAGAATTCATTTGTTTAATTATTTTTAATCATGTAAACACTTTGGAAGTGTTAATGGTACAAATAATTTTTATAGTGAGAGTATCAAGAAGCAGAGCTTAAAGTACTTATCAAGTGTAAACATATTACTTTATAATAACCTGTTTAAAAATTTATTTGTGTACTAAATCAAGATCAATGATTAATTAGGTAATTAATTATCCATTGGTACAAAACACAAATGCATTTGAGTAATTGAATTTAAAATTTTGTATTCTTCGTGGAAATCAATATAGTCACTTTTCATTGAAATAAATGAAATATTCACTCCTGAACATTTGATTTAAGTAATATAGAAATAATTAGACTGGTTTTGAGTTTGAAAAATCCTGGGTCTAATTTATAATTAAAGAATGACTTTACAAAAAAAAAGAATTATAGGCATACCTAGAACATATTTTGGATTCAGTTCCAGACCACCACAACAAAGCAAATTATCACAATAAAGTTATTCAGAAAAAAATTTGTTTTCCAATGCATTTCAAAGTTATGTTTTCATAAGTTATTGTGTAGTAACATTATGCAAACATTTAAAATACTGTGAGGATTATGAAAATGTGACACACAGACACATCGTGAAAAATGGTGCCAATATAGACATGCTTGGTGCAGCGTTGCCGCAAATCTTCAATTTGTAAAAAAATACAATTTCTGTGAAGGACAATAAAGCCAAGCACAATCAAACAGGTTATACCTGCACTTTAATTTAGTAGGTTTTCAAGTGTTTTTGTTTCTTGCAATTTCTCTTATGACTTATTTTCCTAGAATTAGTATGACTAGTCTTCTCTTAAATGCAGGGTGATGGATTCACACTTGGCAGGTAAAGTGAATACTTCGTTAACATTTTAATAAGAAAAGGGAAAATAAATTAATAAAGAATGTTTAAAGTACTGGAAAATAAACAAAGTTTTGTATCACGAGCTATAATATATAACCATTAACATTTTCTGTGGCAAAATGAGAAAAAAAATATAATGCATATACTAATTTGTTATTCTAGAAAGTTTTTTCTCATACATACCTTTCTGAATGGAAGTTTGCACCATAAATTTGGTAAGCACGTATTTTTCACATTTACGACATAACCCCTTTCTAGTATGAAAGTTAAGGAGCTCTGATAGCATAGTGGTTATGAGTAGGGCTGCTAACCTCAAGGTCAGCAGTTTGAAACTACTAACTGTTACATGGGAGAAAGATGAGGCTTTCTGTTTACATAACAATTTACAGCCTCGGAAACCCTGTACAGGTACCGACTCCACGTGACAACCACTACCCCGAGTACGGAAGTTAAGAGGGAAATATTAGTGTTTACAATTAATTTCTAAAGTGGTATTCAACGTCATCTAAAATATTCCAAACATTAGGTTGTCCATTCTTAAGGAAACAGTAGTGTCTTTTTTGCCTGTGGTTTGAGAAATGGCATACTTAGAAGAACATAATTTGCAATTTTAGGCTGAAAATTGTACTAAGATTCAGACAAATAAGTTCTGGTCTTAGCTATGTTGACTACATTGTCGTTATTGTTGTTAAGTGCCGTCGAGTCGTTTCCGACCCATAGCGACCCTGTGTAGGGTTTCAACCGCTGACCTTACAGTTCAAACTGACTTTGCGGCTTGGCGCATTAACCCACAGCGCCACACCAGGACTACATTACTACGACTTAATTATTTCACTGATATTATAGCTAATATAACCTACACCATTTACTTAAAAATTAGGAATTCATAACTCATACAACATGAGTACAAGGATTACTTTAAGTATGAAAATAATGTCAATATAAATGGAATGCATTGCTAAGTAAGCTTGCTATGATTTGAAAATGGTAATATTTTTTACTCCAAATAATAAGCAGAAAAACTGAA
>NW_006408613.1:7645053-7646748 GCF_000296735.1 Chrysochloris asiatica | reverse complement strand
ATTGCTGGATCATAAAGTATTTCTATTTCCAACCTTCTGAGGAAGCGCCATATTGTTTTCCAGAGAGGCTGAACCATTTTGCAATCCCACTAGTAATGCAGGAGTTTCCCAGTCTCTCCACATCCCTGCCAGCATTTATTATCCTCTACTTTTTTGATCTTTGCTGTTATTGCTGATGTGAGATGATATCTCATTGTTGTTTTGATTTGCATCTCTCTAATAGCTAGTGATCATGAACATTTCTTCATATGTTTGTTGGCTGCCCGGATCTCTTACTTGGTGAAGTGTCTGTTCATGTTCTGTGTCCATTTTTAAATTCGTTTATTTGTCTTTTTCATGTAGAGGTGTTGTAGTTTCCTATATATTTTAGAAATGAGTCCCTTGTCTGATGTGTCATTGCAAAAGATTTTTTCCCACTCTATGGGTTCCCTTTTTACTCTTCTAGTGAAGTCTTTTGATGCTTATAAGTTTTTACTTTTTAGTATGCCCCAATCATCTATTTTGTCTACTTTTGATTGTGTACATTTAAAAATGTTTGGTAGTCAAAATGTATTCCCTGTATTAGAGCCCTCACATTTGTCCCTATTTTTTTCATTAATGACTTTCATAAATTTGGTATTCACATTTAGGTCTTTAATCCATGCTGAGTTGGTTTTTGTATAGGGCTTGAGGTGAAAGTGTTGTTTCAATCTTTTGCATATAGCTTTCCAGTTCTGCCAGCACCATCTGTTAAAGAGACTATCTCCTCCTCATGCAGTATACCAAGGCACTTTGTCAAAAATCAGTTGGCTGTATATGGATGGGTTAATGTCTGGATTCTTTATTCTTTTCTATTGATCAATGTATCTTTCATTGTACCATTACCAGGCTGTTTTGACCACTGTAGCCATGTAGCAAATTTTGAAATCAGAGAGTGAGTGACCTCCAACCTGTTCTTCCTCTTAAGCAGTGCTTTGCTTATCCTGGCTCTCCTTCCTTTCCATTTAAAGTTTGTAGTTGTCTTCATCTCTTTGAAGAATGTTGTTGGAATCTGAATTGGGATTGCATTATATGTATAAATTGCTTTGGGCAATATAGACATTTTCACGATGTTGAGTCTTCCTATCCAGCAACATGATATGTTCTTCCATTTCTGTAAGTCTCTTTTGGTTTCTTGTACTAGTGTTTTGTAATTTTCTTTGTATAAGAAATTTTATTTGTTTCTCTGGTTACATTTATTCCTAAATATTTCATCCTTGGTGCAGCTATTATAAATGGTATTTCTTTCCTCATGTCTTTTTCAGCACTGTTATTGTTGCTATAGAGGAATCCATCTGATGTTTGGATGTTGATCTTATACCCTGCCACTTTACTGAATCTTCCAATGAGGTCTAGTATCTCTTTTACTGAATCTTTGGGGTTTTCTATGTATAGGATCATATTGTCTGCAAATAGAGAGATTTTTATTTATTCTTTGCCAATTTGGATGCCTTTAATTTCCCTAGCTTGCTGTATACCTCTGGCTAATACTTCCAAAACAATATTGAAAAGGAGTGGTGACTTTATTGAAAAGAGCATCCTTGTCTGCTTCCCGTTCGCAGAGGGAAGGCTTTCAATTTCTCTCCATTGAGAGTGATGTAGGCCGTTGGTTTTGTATAAATGCTCTTGATTATGTTGAGGAATTTCCCTTCAATTCCTACTTTGTTGAGTGTTTTT
>NW_006408613.1:7631385-7643117 GCF_000296735.1 Chrysochloris asiatica | reverse complement strand
TTGGACTTCCTCCCTAAGTATCATTGACTCTTGATCATATGCTACCTCCTGAAATGGTTGAACATTAGCCATTTCCTTTTGGTACAGTGACTCTGTGTATTCCTTCCATCTTCTCTTGATGCATTCTGCATCATTTAATAATTTGCCCAGAGAATCTTTCAATAACGAATGTTGAGGCTTGAATTTTTGCTTCTGTTCCCCCAGCTTGAGAAATTCTGAGCTTGTTCGTTCTTTTTGGTTTTCTGATTCCAGATCTTTGCACATTTTGTTGTAATAATTGGCTTTATCTTCTCGAGCTGATCTTTGAGCTTTTCTGTTCAGCTCTTGTACCTCCTCATGTCTTCCATTTGCTATAGCATCTCTACACTGGAGAGAAAGTTTCAGTTTCTCTTCTTGTAAGGAAAAGAAAGAAAGAGATGAAGGAGAGAGTCTTGGCTTCAACAGCAGGCAGGTTTATTGAGAGTAACCTGGGAGGGGGTACTCTTAAATCACCAAAGGAGAAGAAGAACCATCTGTTTTCTTATAGACTGGGGTATTTAAGGTGATGTGATCTGGGTACAATTCTGGTGAGTTAAAATGGGTGGGGGTATGGAGATTTGGGTGGAGATATGGAGATTTTCCTGGAACCTGGAATTAGAGGAGGGAGGGTGTCTCCAGGTGTAACAAAGACCCAAGATTTCCAGAGACTGGACGCTCAAGCAGGACCTCATTCAGTGCCAACTTTGGGTAGTACAATGCCATTCCATTGATCAGATGCAGGGTCCTTCACTTCTGACATCCATTTTGATCTTTTCCTTCTTTCTTGTCTTCTCAATGGCTTTCTTCATGTATGATGTTCTTTATATCATCCCACAACTCTTCTGGTCTTCGGTCTTTAGTGTTTGATGTATCAAATCTGTTCCTCAGATGATCTCTAAATTCAGGTAGGATATATTCAAGGTCATATTTTGGCTCTCGTGGACTTGTTTCCATTTTCTTCAGCTTCAGTTTGAATTTGCATATGAGTAATTGATGGTCTGTTACACAGTCTGCCCCTGGCCTTGTTTTAACTGATGATATGGTGCTTTTCCATCATCTCTTTCTGCAGATGTAGTCAATTTGATTTCTATGTATTCCATCTGGTGAGGTCCATGTGTATAGTTGTTTGTTATGCTGTCTAAAGAAGGTATTTGAAATGAACAAATCATTTGATTTGCAGAATTCTATCATGCGTTCTCCAGCATAATTTCTATCACTAAGGCCATATTTTCTAACTACTGATCCTTCCTCTTTGCTTCCAACCTGTGCATTCCAATTACCAGTAATGGTCAATATATCTTAGTTGCATACTTGATCAATTTCAGATTAAAGAATTTGGTAGAATTCTATTTCATTCTCATTGGCTTTAGTAGTTGGTGCGTAAATTTGAAAATAGTGGTATTAACTGGGCTTCCCTGTAGGCACATGGATATTATCCTATCACAGACAGCATTGTACCTCATGACTGATTTGGATATGTTCTTTTTGACAATAGCTACAACACCATTCCTCTTCAATTTGTCATTCCCGGCATAGTAAACCTCATGATTGTCAGATTCAAAATGGCCAATACCAGTCCATTTCAGCTCACTAATGCCTAAAATATTGATGTCTATATGTTCCATATCATTTTTGACCACTTCCAATTTTCCCAGATTCATACTTCATACATTCCATGTTCCGATTTTCAATGGATGTTTACAGCTCTTTCTCTTCATTTTGAGTTGTGCCACATCAGCTAATGAAGGTCCCATGGGCTTTTCTCCCAAGAGCTTTACTCCATTCATATCATCACAGTCAACTCTACTTTAAGGAGGCAGCTCTTTTCCAGTCACATTTTGAGTGCCTTCCAACCTGAGGGGTTCTTTTTCTGGCACTATATCTGACAGTGTTTCTCTGCTATTCATAAGGTTTTCAGTGACTAAATATTCAGAAGTAGTTTGTGACTCTTTTTTCCTAGTCTGTCTTCATTTGGAAGCACATCTGAAACCTGTCCACTATGGGTAACCCTGCTAATATATAAAATACTGGTGGCATAGCTTTTAGAATCACTGCAACTCACAAGCCACCACAGTATGACAAACTCACAGATGAGTGGTGGCCATTTGATTTTAAGTGGAAATTGTCACTTTACGTTTCTAGGAGATCTGTGCGCATACATAGTAGAACCCTCCAGGGGTGGGGTGGGATGTCCATTCATTCAGGCATACCCTCTAGTGATCAGATTGGAGGTGCTCAGACAGCAAGAGACCAATGAACAGATACCAAAAAAAAAAGAATATCCACACCTGTTATCTCCAGGTTCTATCTGTTCTGATCCTTCTCCTACTTGGTCTCTCCCAAGATGATGGCTCTGGGAGCAGCTGAGCATCTTGAATTAAAAAGCAATGAATTTCTTGATTCTGCTACATATTCTCCTAGCTTTAAGCCTTCCAACCTTCTAAATATTCCTTAATATATGGTTCAGAGTTCTAGTACTATCCCCTGAGCCTGCTTGGTCAGGTATTCTGTGTTGTTGCTGATGGAGCTCCTAGCTGCACATCTTTGTGATCCACCATCTTGTAGCATCTATACTTTTGGACGTTGTTGCTGTTGTTGTGAAGTGCTGTCGAGTGGGTTCCGACCCATAGTGATCCTTTATAGGGTTTCTGAGGAGCGGCTGGTGAGCTTGAACCACCGACCTTGCAGTTAAAAAAATTTTGCAATCTGGTACATTAGCCCACAGGGCCACACCAGGACTCCTTATGGACATAGTAGCTCAAAAAAGGGAACAATTTTTTACAGCAAGGATCACTCCCACCCCCTCAGTACACAGGATTGGTAGGGATGGGCAACAGACATTGGCTATCCAAAATGTAAGAAGTGACTGGCTTACAAGCTTTCAAGAGGGAGTTTAGTTTCAGATGGGGCAGGGGAAGGTAGCATCACCACTGAATGATTTCCAATCTGGCCTGGACTGGCGAAGGGGAATGGGGCTAAGACTCGTGTGGTACAATAGTGAATAATTGCCATCAGGTCTGACTGTGAGGCTAGGAAATATAGAGGTAAGATTTTTTTGACAAAAGGAGGAGAGTGATTGATTTTGCAGCTCAGGAGCGGAGGTCCCTGGGACCATTGAGTGAGAAGAATGGAGCGTGGGACCCTACCCACAGAGGCAGTGACACCAGGAGTAGAGACAGAAAAGATGATGTGGACAGATGGCGCCGCTGGGCACACTGGACTCAGGGAAGTCAAAGGGCTGTGTTCTGGTGCCCGGGGGAGGTGGGGAGACAGACCTGTGTGGTGTACCCTTTAGAATTATATGATGACGCATGGAGGGGACTATAATCATTGCAATGAATCGAAATACAATAGGATGAGTGTAAATCTGATGTTCTCCCATGTAAACCTCACAATAAAAACTTAAAAACCACTACCACCACCACCAACAACAAAAATAGTTATTATTGTTGGGTACTTAAGTCTGGAAAAGGTATGCTGGTGGTGCTACGATCAACAAGGAAACTGGCTTAAATCCTTCAGGTGCTCTGCAGGAGAAAGATGAGATTGTCTGCTCTCATAAAGATTTACAGTCTCAGAAACATTAAGAAGTTCTAGCCTGTCCTATAGGTCCTCTATGAGAGGGAATCAACTCAAAGCAGTGGGTTTTTTTGTGTGTGTGAGGTCTGGAACAGACTTGCAATTTTAACATATATGGTAAATTGCAGTTACCAGAGCAGAATTTAATTAAAAGCCTAATCACAAAACTTTGTGGTAAATTAAGCCACATTAAGTATTATATATAAATATTTCTCTAAGAGATATGGTGTATTTCATTGCTGAGGATAGTTATATAATAAAGGAAATACCATTATAGGCATCGTCAACAAGCAGTACTGTTGTTGTTAAGTGTCATTGAGTCAATTCCGACCTATAGCGACCTTGTATAGGGTTTCCAAGGAGCAGCTGGTGAACTTTAACCACTGACCTTGCAGTTCAAATGACTTTACAGTCTGATGCATTAGCCCACAGTGCCACACCAGGACTCCTAACAAGCAGTATTAGAGGCTATATTTTGCCTGATCATAGGTGTGCATTGTTCCTTAGTTTTCATTGCTTTTTTGTAAGTGTAATTTTATAGACAACTCACTTTGAAAGCATTTCTGTTTATATCGTTTGAAGAGATTGTATTTGGTAGTAAAGTTAATGGAACATATTTCTAAAAAGCTTTGCAGTATTAAAAGCATTAAAAGCATTTCAAAACTGTATCAGGATTATAAAAACTGTTCCTAGATAGGCTTTAAGAAAAAGTGAAACTCACATTGATGATTCCAGTCTACTCTTTATTTGTCCTTGATTTGTTTTCTGGGATCATTTTAGATTGTACAGAGATTAACATGAGATCTGGTTAGAACTTCCAGAATTATCTTAATCTGCTTTTGATCAGCCTTCAAAAGTCTCTATAGAAACATACCTAAGAGAAAAATGACAGCTAAATCAACTTCCGTCTTTAGATACTTATCTGCAAGATCGGCAGTTCAAACCCAAAAGCTGCTCCTCGGAATCCCTTTACAGGGTTGTGGTGAGTTGGAAACAACCACAAGCACTTAGCAACAACAAGAAGCCTTTGTAAATGTTGTTGGACCATGGAATGGATTACTTTTGCTGGCATAATCAACAAGCTTGGAGTCTGGAATCAAAACATGTCAAATCCCCTCTTTCTAAATAAAACTACAACTTGAAAATTCATACATTTTAATAAATAATGTGGGAAAATAAACCAGTCCAGATAATGTCAACCATCAATAAAAAAGTGCATAAGAGCTACAGAGTTTGCCCCCACACGCTGCTAGGTAGGGCCTCTGGGGTAGCAACTGTATTAAGCTTAATGGTGTGGTGCTGTGGGATAAAGCACTGGACTGCAAGGTTGTTCTGAACCACAAAGTTGATAGTTCAAGCTCACTAGCCTTTTCTTGGAAACCCTATACAGGGTTTTTATGAGTTGTAACTGACTCAGTGGCTCTTAACAACAACACAGTCATTGACTGAAAGAGTGCCGATAGGTTGAGAGGATTATGAGCTGGACTGCTAACCACAAGGCCAGCATTTCGAATTTGCCAATTGCACTATGAAATGAAGATGAGACTTTCTGGTAACACAGTGGTTATGAGTCAGGCTACTAACCTCAAGGTCAGAAGTTCAAAACTACCAGCCATTCCACAGGAAAAAAATGAGTCTTTCTTCTCCTGTAAAGATTTACAGCCTTGGGAAACCTTATACAGGGTTGCTATGAATTGGAACCAACTCAAGACCATACAACCACCACCACCACCACTAAAGAAACACTATACAGGGTTACTGTGAGTCAGAACTGATATGATGGCACACCACAACCACAATCACTGAGTAGAGAATGAGTCAGAAGGAAGAGAGTTCAAGGCATTCCTTACTTTGCAAGATTGTGATACATACCACTTCAGTTACTACAGTTTAGTTCCTCAACAGCATGATTTGATTTTAAGTTACGCTGACATATTCACTATGAAGGAATGAAAAGTTTACTGCTAGTGCTTAACTTCACAAATCCGTAGCAGATGTGCATAATGATCAGTGGTTAATCACATAATTTTTTTTTTTTTTTGTATTGAAAAAATTTATATTCAGAATTAGCCACCTGGACTCCATTTAGATGATCCCAATTTTGTTGGCAACATCCAATGCATCATAGTCAGGAGCCAGTGGAACGTATGCCTTCTTTTCTCCATCAGGCCTGATTAAGGTGTTGACCTTGACTACATCAATGTCATAGAGCTCCTTCACAGCCTGTTTGATCTGGTGCTTGTTGGCCTTGACATCCACAATGAGCACAAGTGTGTTATTATATTCAGTCTTCTTCATGGCTGACTCATTAGTCAGAGGAAACTTGATGATGGCATAGTGGTCAAGCTTGTTTCTCCTGGGGGCGCTCTTCCGAGGATATTTGGGCTGCATCCGGAGCCTCAGAGTCTTGGGCCGCCGGAAGGTGGGTGACGTGCGGATTTTCTTTTTTTGGGGCGGTGGACGCATTTCAGCACTACCTTCTTGGCCTTCAAAGCCTTTGCTTTGGCTTCAGATTTGGAAGGGGCAATGGCTGAAAGTTTACTAGTTTTACACAAACATACCACCCGGGGGGTAGGGGAATACATTATCTCGTTTAACCAAACAAAAAGAGAAAAAATTGAGGGCACAGATTCCTTACCGCTCTGGAAACAAAAGAGCTCCAGCATGTGGATGTGTCCGACTGGCTCTCCCCAGCGGATGGTAGCGTCAAGGATTGCTTCACTGGAGCCCAGCCCATGCGGCTGAACTCACAACGCCCGCATACGCAGCAGCGTGGTCCAAATATGGTCAGAGGATGCGGAACTAAGTCCCCAGGTTTGCCCACTAGCTGTCCTCTTAATTCGTCCACTCTGAGGGGATTCTAAAACTAACTCAATCACATAATTCTTTTAAAGCCTGCCAGTGATTGCTCACTTATTAAGTGCTGTTGAGTTGGTTCCAACTCAGAGTGACCCTATGGCACAATGAAACAAAACATCGTTGGGTCCTACACTATCCTCACAATTGTTATATTTCAGCCCATTATTGCTGTCACTGTGTCTGTCCATCTTGTTGGGGTCGTTCTCAACATGCTATCTTTCTCTAGGAACTGATCCCTCTTGACAACATGTGCAAAGAAGAATACATGAAGTCTTATCATCCTTGCTTATAAGGAACATTTTGGCTATATTTCTTCCAACACAGATTTATTTGTTCTTCTGTCACTCCTGATATTTTCAATATTCCTCTTGAAATACCATAATTTAAATTCATTGATCTTCTACAGTATTTATTATTCATTATCCAAGTTTCACATGCCTATGAGGTAATTGAAAATACCGTGGCTTGGGTCAGACACACCTTAGTCCTCAAACTGACATCTTATCTCTATTACACTTGAAGGAGGTGCTTTGTAGAAGATTTGCCTAATGCCTTACACCATTTGCTTCTATGAGTGTGATAGTGGATCCAAGCAAAATTAAATATTAGACAACTTCAATCTTTTCTGAATTAATCATGATGTTATTTATTGGTCCATGATGTTATTTATTTGTTTCCTTTACATTGAGATGCAACCCAATGCAAGTCCATTTCAGCTCACTAATACCTACTATATTAATCTTTATGCTCTCAATTTCATTTTTGAAAACTTCCAAATTTCTTAGAATCATACTTTGTGCATCCAGGTTCCAATTATTAATGGATGTTTGCAGCTGTTTCTTCCCATTTTGAGTTGTGCCACATCAGCATATGAAGGCTCCAAAAGACTTACTCCATTTCACTTCACTATTCAACACTACTTTGAGGAGGAAGCTCACTTGTATTTCAAGTGCCTTCCAACCTGAGGAGCTCATCTTTCAGCACTGAATCTAACAATGTTCTACAACTATTCATAAGATTTTCTCACTATATATCCATTATCCAGTTCATGCATAGAAAAAAAAAACCTGTCTGTAGCTGTGTTGCTTTCTTCCCCCCAATGATAAATTCACTAGGAATTTTACAAATATGAATTCTCAAAAAAGGGTAATTGGCCAACAAAGCTCAAAGTTCAACAGAGTAATAAAAGTAATTATGTTGGAAGTACAATTCTAATTGAAAGTACAGGATGAGTCAAAAATTATCTACACTCTGGTTGTAGAATTTATTTTAATCCATTTTTAGAAAAGACAAATGCATCTTTTTTTTTTTTACATAATCTCCTTGCTTTTCTATATATTTTGTCCATTTGTCAACAAGCTTTCATATTCCCTTTAAAAATGTTGTAGGCTGAGATGAAAGCCACAAATGCACCTCTGTCTTCGCTTCATCAGAGGTGAATCTTCTTCCTTAAAGGGCTGCTTTCAGGGGACCAAACAGGTGAAAGTCCGATGGTGCAAGATCAGGACTATAGGGAGAATGCTTTATCATTTTAAGTTTTTGCAGTGTTAACAGTGTGGGCAAAGGTGTGTGGACCAGCATTGTCATGCAAGATCATAATGCCCTTGGAAAGCAGTCTGATGCATTGAATCCGAAATTTAGACTTCAGTCCTTCAGTGAGCATCTCATTGTAATGAGCACTGCTAACTGTTGAACCGTTTTCCCTGATAGTGTTCCAATAGTGGCCTTTGAGAGTCCCAGAAAACTGTTTAATTTTGCAACTAATGGTTGACATTGAATTTTTTCTTGGTGCGTAATTGAGACTGTTTCTATTTCAGACTTTGAACTTTTTCTTGGTGGGTAATTGAGAATGTTTCTGTTTCACACAATGCTGTTTACTCTCAGGCTTGTAGTGGTGAATCCATCTTTTATCATCAGTAACAATTTTTTTTTTAAAGAAACGTTTACCTTCCTTTAAGCATAGGTCTAAATTTTGTTTGCAGATATCCAAACTCTTCAGTTTAGTCTCTTCCATGAGTTATTTTTATTTCAGTACCCATCTCACACAAATGTTTCAAAACCCAAGTCTGTGGATTATTTCATAGACAGAGCATGACTGACTTGCAAGTGATTTGCCATATAACCCACTGTCACTCATGTATTAGACAGAATCATTTCACATGCACTCTCAGGGTTGTCTTCAGCTGAGGTTGTGTACAGGCATTTTAATATAACCAGACTGCAGATCTTTTTTGACTCACCCTTGTAAATGCAGTTACAAAAGTACAAGATGACCATGAGAATGTTTTCACTGTCATTGCTCAAAGACTATAAATATGTAGTCACAGGAACTTAGAGAAGGTGAACTTACAACATAAATGAAGAAAACGTGTATGAAAAGATGATTTGACAAGGAAAAAATGTATTAAAGTAATACTTGGAGACATTCTTCAAAATTGAAAGAACAGAAGATACGATGTTGGAAGCTGATCCAAACTTAGAAACCCAATCAAAAACCAAACCCACTGGCATCAAGTTGAGTACAACTTGTAGCAACCTTATAAAAGTGTTCTGAGGTTGTAATTTTATTTGAACAGACAGCTTCATCTTTCTACTGCAGAGTTGCTGGTGGGTTTGAACTACCAACCTTGCATCTAGCAGCCCAACACTTTTCCCATAGTGTGTCCAAGTCTCCAAATTTAGAAAAACATACCTTTTCTCAAAAACCTAGTAAACAGTTGCTCCAAGTTGTAAGTTATGTAACAAGAAAAATGTGGCAAACCCTTTTCAAACTATTCACAGTGTGTTGTGAGTTTAGTGCTTTAGGTAACATGGTACTAGACGAATATTTGGAGACCTTGCATTGTGCTTGGCTGCTAACTGCAAAGTTTTTTTCGTTCTAGTCCACTAGTGACATCTTGAGAAAAAGGACTAATGATCTAGTTCTGAAAAATCACCTATTTGAAAACCCTATGCAGGACAGCTCCACTCAACGTATATGAGGTCATCTTGAGTCCAAGATGACCAGATGATACATTTTATTTTAAAGACAAATATTTGATTCCTTGCCTTCTTGTTGTTGTTGTTTCAAATTCCCCATGTGTTTATAACTAAAAGTAAGTGAGTTCTTACTGTTTTTACATAAACCATTAAAGTAAAATATTACTATAAGTTTCCCCATTGACTGTTGTTGTAGTTAAGTGCCATCGAGTTGTTTCTAACTCATAGTGACCCTGAATAGGGTTTCTGAGGAGCAGCTGGTGGGTTTGAACTGCTGGCCTTGTGGTTCACAGTCTAGTGCTGATCCTACCATGCCACACCAGAAGTCCATGATTTCAGCTTGCACTGTCATGCAAAATAAGGACTGCTTCATCTTACCTAACTTTACATTAGAGGAAATAACTCTGGTTTTCCTACGAAATGAGGGACTCTAAGGGAAACATTATTCAATTTGCACCTATTCCTTCCTTTCACTAAAACTTCAGGTCTGTAAAGCTAGCCCCAGTCAATTACCTTGATTTTAGAGGGAAAGAAACAATACAAGCTTCCACAGACACTAACAGAAAGGGACAATACAGATTTCCACAAGACACTAACATATTAAAATATGTAACACATTCATAACACTAGTATGAGTGTGTTTCATGTTTATATTTTCATTAAGGACACTAGAAAAACCAAACCTTATAATGATGTTACTTTTAATCAAGGCAGCATTTCTGGATTCTCCTGAAATCACTTTCGATATCTGGATACACTGAGAAGTTAATTTAGTCCCAAAGGTTCTATTTATGAGATGTTCTCTCAATCTCTAGCTTCTGTGATGACATCTCTCCCTAGATCCTGTCATAAATTTTCAACTTCTTGCTATATAGTTTCTCACAAATATACTCCAGACACCTCAAATTCATTATCATTATTGTTTCCCACAGGTCTGTTTGTACTTCTTCATTCTTCCTTTCTATGTTAATATGTCTATTGTCCGCCAACTGTCTGGAGGTTTTAATACACAGCATCCTCTTCTCTACTCTTTTTTACTCCTTCTCAGATCTGCAAATTTTTTCATTTAAAAAAAAAAAATAAAGATATAGATATATGCATTATGGATTCTTTGGGTGAATTATATTCAATGTTTTCCTGTTGTTGCTGTTAGTAGCCATGAAGTGTATTATCTTACATGTATCCATCCACATTTTATAATCTAGATGTCTAGATGTGTATAATCATTGTTAGGTTTTTACTGTTGGTTATTTATACTATTTATAATATTCTATACTACATAGACAATGATTTGACAAATGATCCTGTAAATAAAGCTTTGTTGCAATCCCTTTTCAGATCTCACCTTCCCAGTAAGGCTTACCCATTTAATGCATCAATTTTATCCCACCGCCATTTTGGCACTCTCAGTGTTCTTTATTCTGCTCTATTTTTTTTCTTTTTAAACTGCATTTACCACCTATAAATGCATAGTATTCTTTGCTTATTTATTTTGGTTGTTGTTTATTGCAAACGCCTTTGATTACAACATAAGCTCCATGAAGGTAAGCTAATTTATTTAGTTCACTGAGGCATCTAGTATCATAGAAGAGTATCTGGTACATATTCAAGTACTCATTAAGTAAATAAAATATCTGTTTGATTGTTGAACTGTATTGAAGTAGGAATGACTAATAGAAGCAATAAGTGTTCAACCTCATGAGGAATCAGGGAAAAGCATAGAAATATGATATATTTCCATACTTAATAAATTTTGTGTTTGTTCAACTATTTAGGTGTTAGCAAGATATAACAAGCAAAGGCAGTCATACCTGTCATGAGACAAAAATTTCAACAATCATGTCAGGGAAGTACTTGTTAGTTCCTCTTTTAGATGTCCAGGTGGGAAACTCTTGGATAAGTGCACCAGGATGATTGTCCTTAAGTTGTTGGTAGCAGACTTAAAAAATGACACATTTACTTATACTTTAAAGTGAATTAACAAAATATAACTTTCAACATAGAGGAATTTAGGAAAACATTAAAAAACAACTTGAAAATGATGCAAGCATATACATGCAAAAGTTATACCTATTATGGAATTACTGCTAAGCACAAGAAAGTATCAGATATAGTTTGTTGTTGTTAAGTTCTCTTGAGTTGGTTCCAATTTATAACCACCCTGCATAGGGTTTCTAAGGAGTGTCTAGTGGGTTTGAATCACTACCTTTGCAGTTAGCAATCTAGTGCTTATCCTACAATGCCACACCAGGATACCATATATAGTTTGTTGTTGTTAAGTACTGTGGAGTCGGTTC
>NW_006408613.1:7626048-7631215 GCF_000296735.1 Chrysochloris asiatica | reverse complement strand
ACGCTACCAGAGCTCCTTATAGTTTAGGGACATGAATATGTACATACACATATAAAAATTATAATGATATAAATGGGAAAAGGACATAACAATTTCAGAGTGTGGGGTGTGAGAAAAACAAATTAGTGGGTTGCTTGGGGAACATGGTTTTATCTTTAAGATTCTAGTTTTTTAAAAAGGAATAGATGAAACAAATGAGACAAAATGGTACCATTCATGACTATTGGTACACAAATGTCTCCTATAGTCTGTTACTTTAAAAAATATTTTATTTCTAATATTTGAAAATTATGATGCTTTTTATTTTATATTTTATGAAGGGTGAGATAGATATTTTCTTTGAATATGTAATATGTAAAATAAAATACTGGGGTTTGTGCAGTTTTTTTATGTCATTCACTGTGATTTCATCTTCCTCAAAATTCATGTGCAATAAGAGGTAAATGAAGAATTTTAAACTAAAACATTCAGGAAATACAGATTTTGGTATTTCAGTTAACTTTTTATCTGTTTGAATTGTCATAAATAGAATGACATGTCTGCTATGCCTCTAAATGTTAACTTTCTCAGGCATAGAAATTTTTAAATTGTTCTGTAAAATGTCTGAGAATCTAATTGATGTGTTTTTGTATGCTATAAAGAAAGAGGTTTATAGAATGCATATCTCCATCTGCGTTGGTGTTTCAAATAATATATTCCTTCTGAAAATAAAATTTATAGAAAGAGATACAACATTAGATCAGACCATTCAGATACAGGTAGAAAAATAAGCTTAAGGTATAAAATTCATCATCTTTACCAGCAATTTTCTTCTGATATGGATGCTACCACCTAGTGGGATATTTTAGGAACAACAGGTCACATAGGCACTTAAATCAAAGCTATGTCAAACTATCTTTGCTTTCTGTGTCCTAGAAAGTTTCAAATTATAGAAAGATATGACAGTGCTAAAGTGAATTGTTTTTTCTTTAAATAGATAGCTCAGCATGTTGCTTAACGAGTGATCTGTCTGTTTTGCTGACTGACTGAAGCAAGTTTGACTGCATTCTCATTAACACAAGCTATATAATTTCTATGAGTCTTGATGCCATCAGGTTTAATTGTCAGATAATAGTTCGGGACATTTTGGTGGGGTTTTGTGAAAATTAAATGAACTTCTGTACATTAAACATCTCTAGTTGGCAGGTACTCAACAAGCAGTAAGTAGAGACATTGGTAGAATTCTTTCATTCCATGTAGGAGACCCAGGTTCGATTCTCTGCCATGCACTTTGTATGCAACCAACACCTGTCTATCTGTGGAGACTTTTACATTGTTATGATACTGAGCAGGTTTTAGTAAAGCTTCCAGATTAATATGGACTAATAAGAAAGTTCTGCTGATTGGCAGACCTGTATCTGCAGATCAGCCAGTGGGAAACCCAGTGAATCACAACAGTCCAATCTGCAACTCATCATGGGTATAGTGCAGCATGGGGCAGAATTTTATGTCGTACCTGAGTCAGGGGCTAATTCTATAGCAGATAAACCAACAATCATCTTGACAAGTAAATGTATAACTTGTGTTCTTTGTCTGCAGCCTTCATTTCATTGTTTTTGACACTGAGATGGCTCATGATATCCTCAAGGTCTGGGATGGTCCAATAGACAGCAACATCCTGCTAAAGGAATGGAGTGGTTCTGCCCTTCCTGAGGACATTCACAGCACCTTCAACTCACTGACACTACAGTTTGACAGTGACTTTTTCATCAGCAAGTCAGGCTTCTCCATTCAGTTTTCAAGTAGGTGGAATAAGTAGCTTGCTTCTTATTGATATTGATATCAAATGTGATCATTAATATAGAGTTGAATTTGTACTCTATGTCTCCCTTAAAAGGATGAAATTCAAGGTAGGTGTAATTTATTCTTTCAAGAGAAGATTTTGTCTTTTGAAATTCTGTTTATTATCAAGGAGGAAAAGGCAATGAATCTCTGTATTTATATGAAAAATTATTTCTTTAAAGGATTCAATTAATTAGTAAATATCTAACCTTGGGTCCATGACAGATGTGGGTCTCTACATGAATGTAAAGTTTATCTTTAGATTCTTGCTCCAAGGCACCAACTGCAGGAACCCAAATTACCCTAGTTTTACTCTCTGTGGGATGGAATCTTCCTGCTACCTACCTGTTAATCAGACTTGTTTAGATTCCTTACTCTCAACTTCCAGCGTACACGTGCCTTGTATTTTCTCTTTTTTCCTCTCTCCTTAGAGCTAAAGTTTTAACTAGTTGATGTTAGACTGTAATCCCTGCTGAATTAGTACTATGAAATCACCTTGGCTTATTTGAAGTATTGTCTCCTGAAGGTAGTAACCATCTTTGCTGTCTAACCCATTTTTGATTAATGGTTTCCTAAGTAAGAAGGAATGGAGATGCTTTGTGGCTATTAACCTTTTAGTATCCTTCAAATTGCACCATCTAGAGGTGCCTTATAATTTGGTAACACACAGGGTCAGTCCTAGTCATAAAACAAGTGGAATTTGCACATAAATGCAAACAGATTCAATTTATCCCTTGGCAGGTCAGTAGTGAGCCATATTTAGGATTTACATAAGAAAAATGACCTAGGTCAACTAATGCTTTAAAAGGTTGCTAATAAAATTGAGGTTATAATCTGCACAATTTCTAAACTCTGATTTCACTGTAGTCTGAAGTTGTACTTTACAAATATGTGCCTCTGTAATGCCTGTATGTAGTTAAAGTTCTGCTGCTCTATGATAATAATATCATCATATCCTGCCTTGGAAGAAATGCTTTAATTCCAATATTATAACATTTTTGTTCTTTTCCTTTGAAAGATAAAAATGTCCTTTCACACATAAAATGGTGGTAAGAGTAGATGTTAGAGTTGTTATTTACTCTCCGTGGTAGGAAATTAAAAACACTAAAATTTAAAAGGCTATGAGGCTATACCATTTTTGTCCCACAATGTCTCCTATGTTGTTGTTGTTGTTAAGTGCCGTCGAGTCGATTCTGACCCATAGCGACCCTATATAGGGTTCCCAAGGCATGACTGGTGAGCTTGAGCTGCCAACTTTGCAGTTCAAATGGCTTTGCAGTCTGTCGCATTAACCCACAGCGCCATACCAGGACTCCAATGTTTCTTATACTCTCCCTTAAAAAAAGAATATCAACAAAAACAAATTTTCATGGATGTCCCCAAACCAATTATTTTTCAATGCTCTTTCATTATCCTTTTTTCACAGTGGACATTTTCTGGTTTGGGTAAATGACAGTCATTTAAGTACCATAAAATTAGTTAATGTGTTCACGTTTGGCAATTGATAAAACATGAACATAAGAGGCCCTATGTAACTTACTTTGATTTCACTTAGAATTTTCTAAATGTTTTAGTTATAGTCCTATAAAATTGCCATTTGTATGCAAAAAAAAATGATTGGTATGGTTCCCCACCTTCCATTATAAATGAATAAATCCCAAAGTCTAACATATACTTTTATTAATATCATTTTAAGGTAAAAATATAATATTCACTCCCAGTGAGTTGGGTTTTTTTATAATTTGGCTTCTACATTATATTTAAAACATACCATAGAATAAAAAGCAAACAAGACATTTAAAGCTTTGAATGATATAATATAGAAATGCATGGCTGATCAGCAATTAAGAAATTTGGATTCCTTTAATGCTTTGAGAATGACCTTATATCTCTGCCCTTATATTTTATTTGTGAAAAAAATAGATGTTTTTGCTAGGTGACATTTGGGTGGTTCCTTTTCCCAATAACACCATGCACAACATAACAATATAGTACTCAGTCCTGCACCATCTTTACAATGCTTGTTATGTTTGAGTCCATTGTCACTACGACTATGCCAATCCATCTTGTTGAAGGTCTTCTGTTTTTGTTTTGTTTTGTTTTGTTTTGTTTTGCTGAAGCTTCACTTTACCAAACATGTTGTCCTTCCTGTCAATATATCCAAAGTAGAAGAGACAAGTCTCATCAGCCTTGCTTCTAAGGAGCTCTTTGGGTGTACTTCTGCCAACACAGATATATTTGTTCTTCCGGCAGTCCATGGTACTTTTAATATTTTTAACCAGCAACATAATTAGATTATTTTGTTGCCTTCCTTGGAGCCTTGGTGTGGTGCTGTGGGATAAAGCACTGGGCTGCAAGGTTGTTTGAACCACAGGGTTGGCCATTTAAACTCAACAACTGTTCCTTGGAAGTCCTATACAAGGTCACTATGAGTCAGAACCAATTTGCCAACACTTAACAACAACACCAACATTGCCTTCCTTAGTTATTGCCCACCTATCACATGTGTATGTTGTTGTTGTTAAGTGCCAGCAAGTCAATTCCAACCCATAGTGACCCTGTATAGGGTTTCTGAGGAGCAGCTGGTAAGTTTGAACCACTTACAGTTCAAACAGCTTTGCAGTCTGGCTCATTAACCCATAGCTTCACACCAGGCCTCCGTGTATGTGTGTATGAGGTGATGGATAATACCACGGCATGGATCAGGTGCACCACAGTGCTCAAAGTGCCATCTTTGCTCTTAAAGAGTGTTTATGCTGCTGCAGCAGATTTACCGAATGCAATACATCCTATGATTTCTTGACTGCTGCTTCCATGAGATTTGATTGTGGACCCAAGCAAAATGAAGTTTCTCAAAACTTCAGTCTGTTCTCCATTTATCATGACTTTTTACTGTTGTCCTGTTGTGAGAATTTTCATTTTGTTTACACTGAAGTGCAATCAATACTGAAAGCTATAGCTTTGATCTTCATCGAGAAGAATTCCAAGTCCTCTTCTCTTCCTGCAAGCAAGATTATGCCATTTGAAAAGACCAAATGGCATATTGAAGGTAGTTAATGATTATAATAACAAAGACATTAGACAACTTTCTAAGTATCTTTCATTATCAAATTTCTACAGTTTAATATTGTTGTTGTTAAGTGCCATTAAGTTGGTTCCGACCCATAGATACCCTGTATAGGGTTTCTGAGGAGTGATTGGTGAACTTAAGCCATTGACCTTGTGGTTCAAACTGACTTAACCTGTAAGTGCCACACCAGGACTCCAAAATTTAATATAGAATGGTTCAAGTCCTCTTCACTTTCAGCAAGCAAGGTTGTATCATCTGCATATCACAGGTTGTTAA
>NW_006408613.1:7609858-7624391 GCF_000296735.1 Chrysochloris asiatica | reverse complement strand
AGTCGTCTGTTATGCTGTCTAAAGAAGGTATTTGAAATAAACAAATCATTTGTTTTGCAGAAATCTATCATTCGTTCTCCAGCATCATTTCTATCACCAAGTCCAAATTTTCCAACTACAGTCCTTCCTCTTTGCTCCACCTAAAACAACAATAACATTAACATTTCCTCTTTGCCCCTGCAGATTTTCTCGGTTCTTCTGTAATTTGCTCTGTGACGCTAGGGATTGTTTGGTATAAATAGCCTCTCTGCTTTCCAGTTGGGTTCATCCAGTGGAGAAATCTGGCAGTATATGTGAGGAACCAAGAGGAAACTGGGGATATTTACACCTATCACACATCCCTGTCAGTTTATCTGGATTGGCTCTGTCACTCAATCCAAGGTCATTACTTTTCTTAAGTAAGGCAAATCCATAAATCTAGGTTTCTACAATTACTCCCTGAGTAACTCCTTTTCTATGTGTTATTTCCCCAAACCAAAATTTTGGTAACTAAACCTTTTTAAGTAAACTTATTTGACATATGATGTATGTTTCTTGTTGGGTGTTAAATAAAATAATTTTGTAAAGAAATTGGCAAGCACAGGGAATGGTATTAAGTAGTCTCCAATTTCAAGTACAAAAACGATTGTGGTTTTTTTCATTTTCCTAAGTCAGATTGTACCTGGTTCAAGCCCTTATGCATTAAAGTTGTCAAGAAATCCAATTTCAGCCTATTTTAAAAACTTCTCTACAGATTTTGTTTTGTGTAGACACTACAAAATGAATACATTATGATCACTATAAGGACATGTTACTACTTACATACAGATGATTTTACTCTAAGCACTCACTGGAATTCATCTTTCAATAGTTCTTACTACAAACGTCACAGTTAAATCTTCCCTCCAAACTCCAAGCCAAGATACTTTATAAACCACTTTCTTATTAACTGGTCCATCCCCTCCACCACCACGTGAAAGTTTTGCAGCTTCTAAGACACCAGTGTAAATGAGATATGCTTCTCTGTCTCTCTGATAACTGACAAATTTGACATTGTCAGGCCTAGGTTGACTAGCTTGTCTTGATTCACCCAAAACTTGAGTAGCTATAGCAAAGAACATTTTGGGAACTTCCTCTTTGGCGAGGCCTTTAGTAGTGGGCAAGCTGAACCAACTTACACCCAGGATGAATGTACCACTTTCCATTTCTTCAATTTCTGAAGCATTCCTTACCTGTTTGGAAAATTCAACTATGAAACTAAATCAATGTATAGTCTTTCCAAAACAAAGATCTACATTTTCCAACAAATACAAAAGTTTTAAATGGGACCTAAAAGAAATATAATTGATACTTTAAATAAGGTAACAATAATATTTACTCAATAATAACAAATTATAGTTTTCTTTTTAAACTATTTTAACTTGATAGCATGCAAATAATAAGTGAAGTAAAGATTCTAAGCAATAATTGATTTATAGGAGTGAAAACACTTTTCTGAACATTAATTTTCTTAAAGATGTTTGAGTTATCAGTTGATTATCAATCATAATTTAAAAATAAGTTCAGGACATAAGAATATAAGATTGGTAGAATTAACTTGGGTAACTAGGAAGGAAGTTATAAAAGAAAGAAAAAAAAAATTTAGGATTGACCTTGCTGACCTTATGTTATATAATTTCATAGTAGAATTATGATTTCAACATTATATATCTTCTTTAAAAAAATACTTTCTTTTAAACTTCTTTCTTGTTCCTCTTTTTTCCAATGGCTGATCTATTACAATTTTTTGTTGGTTTCCATATTTGTTTCTCAAACACTAAATGTTGGGTCCCACTAAGGCTAGCCTTCAAGTCTCCTTTCCTCTCCAAAATTATTCACTGAATGTATTTCCCCTGAGTATAACTACCTAGTCAATAGCTCTACGTTGATGTAATGATGCAGAGCAGGTAGCATAGTAAATGAAATGAGGTTTAAGGCACTTCTAAGTGACTTTCCTTCCCCAAACTTTGTTTATTTTGAACTCTTACTTGTCTTGCAAAGTCCTGGTGGCACAGTGGTTAAACACATGACTGCTAAACAAAAGGACAGCAGTTCAAACCCACCAGCTGCTCACTGGAGAAAGATGTGGCAGTCTGTTTCTACAGATCTGCAGCCTTGGCAACCTTATGGTGTAGCTCTACACGGTCTTTAAGGGCAATATGAGTTGGAATTCGCTGGATGGCAAAATGCTTTGGGCTCTTCTCTCTTTCAGTGAATTTTGTTCTTCCGTTGATCTGGCCCAAACCTTTGGAGTCAGTGTTTACAATGCTTTTATTTACATGCACCACATAATCTAGCACCAAATCCAGTAGGATCCATTTTCAGAATGGATCAAAAATCCAAACAGTTCTCTCAGTCTGCACGCATAGAATGTTAGTAAAAATCCACTTAGATTTGACTAGAGTGATTGATAGTTTTTCATTTTGTTTTGATTTTCTTGTCCTTGCCTGACTAAAGAAACCATACTCAGTCGTGAATGAAGCAACTCAGATCACATGTTTTTCTGGTCAGAATTATCTACTGTCTTTCCATCTCAGCCAGGGAATCTTATGATTCTCCCCACGGCCAAAAGAAAAAGAGATGTAAAGTCCTCTATGTAAACCTGCCCTAATCTCCATTGCCAGAATCATTTACAATCACTGTCCTCTACTCTGACAAAACCTGTATAATTTACATCTAGCCATATGATGTCCTTGGTGTTCCATACATGCTCATGTTAATGCCAGTTTTTCTGGAAATGCCTTTTCCTCTTTATTTTGCTAATTAATGAAAAGTATCCATAGTAACTTTTAAGAGCTCAGATTGCCAAACTCAGTACACCTACTCCTATATTGGCGCTGTGGGTTAATGCTCCAGACTGCAAAGCCATTTGAACTGCAAGGTCGGTGGTTCAAGCTCACCAGCTGTTCCTCAGAAACCCTATAAAGGATTGCTATGGGTCCAAACCGACTCGACGGCACTTAACAAAAACATATGCTCTGGTAGCATAGTGGTAACGAATCGGGCTGCGAACCACAATGTCAGCAGTTTGAAACTACCAGCTGTTCCGCGGGAGAAAGATGAAGCTTTCTGCTCCCGTAAAGATTTACAGCCTCAGAAACCCTGTACAGGGTCACTATGGGTCGGAACCGACTCAACGGCACTTAACAACAACTGGTAGCATAATGGTTACAAATTGGGCTGCGAACCTTAAGGTCAGCAGTTCGAAACTGCCAGCTCTTCCGCGGGAGAAAGATGAGGCTTTCTACTCCCGTAAAGACTTACAGCCTCAGAAACCTGGTACAGAGTCGGTTCCAACTCCACGGCACATAACCATCACCACCATATGCTTATTTTATGATATGTTAATATTTTATTTGGAGTCCTGTTGTGGTACTGTGGGTTAATGAGCTGGACTGCAAAGTCAGTTTGAACCACAAGGTTGGAAATTCAAGCTCACCAGCAGCTCCTTGGAAACCCTATACAGGGTTGCTATGGGTCCGAACCGATTTTACAGCACTTAACAACGGTAGTGGTTACCAATCAGGCTGCTAACCTCAGGATCAGCAGTTTGAAACTACCAGCTGTTCCGCGAGAGAAAGATGAGGCTTTCTGAGCCCATACAGATTTACAGCCTCGGAAAACCCAGTACAGGGTTGCTATGAGTCGCAACTGACTCCACGGCACATAATAACAACAACAAACAACAGCAAGAACAAATATTTTATTTATAACATGAAGGAGTTTCAAAAAGTTCATGGAAAAATGAAATTGAAAGATAACTGAATATTTACGGAAACTTTTTGAAATTCCTGCATATAATAGGGTAAGCTATTTGAGAACACAGTATCTTTGTATTTTTAGAACATTTTTAGTGTTCTAAAAACAAGTATTTGCTGATTGAAGATGCTTTTAGATATTAAAATAGTAAGACGTCTTTATGAATATGTGACACGCACCAAATGTTATTTATATTTAAAAATGTATTTTGTAACTGAGTTTAGCTTTATTAAAATATTTTGGTAATAGTGTCTTTAATAGTCAATATTTAAACGATATTTTTGATAATATTCTTTCACCTCTGGATTTTTTTCTTTTCAGTGTTGGTAAATTGTTGTTGTTGTTAAGTGCCGTGGAGTCGGTTCTGACCCATAGCGACCCTGTACAGGGTTTCCGAGGGTGTAAATCTTTACGGGAGTAGAAAGCCTGATCTTTCTCCTGCGGAGCAGCTGGTAGTTTCGAACCGCTGACCTTAAGGTTCGCAGCCCGATTCCTAACCAGTGTTGGTAAATAGTGAAGAATAAATGACCTTTACATAGTGTTTATTCTCAGAAATACTGATTTTGCTATGTTCTGTGTTTAGCCTAGCAAAAAACATAGTGTGTAGATTTTACAAAAGGCTTGAATCTTTGATAACCTTTTAAATATTAGAATCTTATACACATATATTGTGCATTTCGTTACTTAGAACTTTGATACCAGTTCAAAGCCAGAAAATATATTCTTTTGTAAAATTTTACTTTTTTTTTTTTTTTTTTTACTGTGAACTGAGTAATAGTTTACGTGGGAGAACACCCACTTTACACCATCATATCATTGCAATGATTACAATTTTCTCTATGCATTATCATTCAACAGCATTTGCTTCCATTCCCTCTGTTTTTTTGTTTTGTGTGTTTTTTGTTCTTGTTTTTTTTTGGGGGGGGATATACAAAAAAGTACTCAGGAATATGTAAAAATTCAAACAACCAAAGGTAACTCCCATTTTTTTAGGAAGCAAATTTTTGTTTCATTTGAAAAATGTCTTTTTTCCCTTACACTAAAATAATTTTGGAAGTGAAACAACTATTCACTGAAAGTATGGACATATTACTGATTGTCAATGATGTAAGTCTATGTGTGTTTAATGACCATTTAGGAGTAAGGTGTATACACTCACTTCTCTATATGCATGTTTACTATAAGACACATTTTTTTCTCTACTAGAAAAATTGATTGGTGATGCTCACAAGATATTCAAACCCCATTAAAGGTCCATTGTCTTGCCAGCTCTGCACAGCATGTAAAACATGAGGACATGAACTGACTAGTGCAATTATGTTAATTGTAATCAGCCTCACACTTTTCATTAAAACTTAATTACCATTTAATCATGCATAAAACGAAAGAAAATGGAGTTCAGCACACAAAACTGACCTTTCCTCTAGGGGTTAAATATACTTCAGCTGAGGTGGTGTGGACTGAACTGCCAACCATCCCACTGTTAGAAAAAGTGGCATATTTTTCTTATGGGACCTGGAGTAATTTTGCTTTCTCAGCTCTTACAAGATTGATTTCTGTAAATAACCGTAATAATTTAGCAACTACATGACATCTCTCTCTAATTTACTTTATTGAAAGATAATTTAATGGGTACATTTTCATTTAAGAAAAATTGTGGTGTATAATGAGAGAGGCCTTGGGAGCTGTCAATGGCTAAACAGTGTAGGAATCTTTTAAAAGAGAGAACTAGTCAGAAACCTATGGTTTCATAGGCAGAAGTTCTAAGTCACTTCCCCTTGACTCTGCCTTAGAACTTCCCTCATGGGGCTGATAGAGATAACCATAAATTTTATAGTTGGCTACTTACACATATAGATTGTGATCATCTCAAGGTCAAGAGCATGCTCTAGTCCATGACAAAGATAAAAGAATGTTTGTTAAATTCATGGAGACTAATGCTATTGATGTGGTGCTGCTGAGGTTTAATGGGCTGAACTGCAAAGTCACTTTGAACCACAAGGTCTTTGATTTAGGCTTGCCGGTCACTTCTCAGAAACCCTTCCCATATAGGGTCACAATGAGTCAGAATAGACTCTACAACAAAAACAACAATGCTACTGACTTAGTTGCCGTTGTACATCTTTATTCAGTACAATGTTGGGATTTCAACTGGGATTTCATTGTGTTTGTTATTCACAAAATTGATAATAAAATGAGAGGAAAGAAACAAGATATAAAAATAGCACTTTTTTTATTCTGGAGTGTGCATCTGTACTAATTCATTACTAAATAGAGTATCCAGGAAAGCCAGGATGTACTCACAGTGAGGTGATTTCCTACTGATGCTTTAAAATGGCAGTTTACTATCATTATATTAGTTTTGGATTTCTTTTATTTACATTTCTAAAATGACATAATCTAATTTTACAGTACTTAATGTTTTATTCTGGAGTCCTGGTGTGGTGCTATAGAATAAGCACAGGACTGCTAACTGAAAGGTTAGTGTTCAAACCCACCAGCCATTCATCAGAAACCTTATACAGCGTTACTATGACTTGGAACTGAGGCAATGGCACTTAACAACAACAATAGCATTTTATTCTGTCAGCACCTGATAAAATGCAGTGAGAAAAAATAATTTTTCTTAACTAATTTGTGATTACATGCAAAAAAAAAAAAAGCAATGGGAGAGAGAGTATGGATAATATATAATAGTTTCAAACAATATTTCATTTTATTATCTTTCTTTCTTTTAGTTTTATTTATAGTTTGTAAAACAGTGATACAATTCCCTATAAATTATTATGTATGAAGTAGTAGGTGCCAAAGACATTTAGAATTGAGACTGCATATGAAGTGATGGTTTAGAGGATGTGGTAGACCATTTTTAGTCACTTAAATCTAATTCCCAAATTCTTTCCCCTTCAATGAATAAAATTTAATGACTCCCTACTTTTCTTCTTTTTCTTTTCTTTTAAAAAATTTAGGAATGTCTTAGTTACCTACTGCTGCTATAACAGAAATACCACAAGTTGGTGGCTTTAAGGAACAGAAATTAATTTTCTCACAATTCTGGAAGTCATAAGTCAAATCAGGATTTCAGTCATGTCTACTCTTTCTGTGGTATTTTTTCATAGTTTCTGATGTCTGCCAGCAATTCATGGCATTTCTTAGTGTTTCTTTGTATCAGTCTCCCTCTGGGTATTTTTCTATGTCTATTCTGATCATCTTATGACTCATAAATGATTACGTTTAACATCCATCTTACACTTGTATGGCTTATTAACATAACAAAAAAAAACTATTTCCTAGCAAGAATGGGAGTTAGTATTTCAAAACATGTTTTGGGGAAGCATATTTCAATCAATCCATAATAAGGATAAATTAAAATCATTTAATCAGACATGTGACGTTTCTGGCTGTCCCTCATCTCTAATATGGGAATAACTATTCTACCATAAATCAAATGACAGTGAGATTATTAAACTGGAAATGACTATTTTTAGGTTAACTGTCATTGCTACTAATAATTCCCAATAAATCACTGTCTCAGGTGTGGCAACAGTAGTGAGGTTGGCCCAGGATCGGGCAGTGTTTCATTCTGCTGTCGCTATGAGTTGCTACCAACTCAATGACACTTAACAACAACAACAGCAACTCAATTCAGACTTCCCTCAACATTTTCTATTCCTTTAATGCACACTTTTTAGGTTTTGGATTGTTTTCTATAGCTTTAATATTAGCTGATATTAAAGCTATCTTTCTGTGAATATAGTCCTATTTATGTTAAAAGCTCATCAAATCAAATCTGCAGAAGCCGTCTCTTCCGTGGCCAATTACACTACTCTTTTTTAAAATCTTGCTGTGTTTTGGGTAGATGCCATAGAATTGGTTCCAACTCACAACAATCCTGTATATGTGTACACCAGAATGAAACGCTGCCCCGTCCGGCATCATCTTCATAATCGGTGCTGTGTTTCAGTACCTTGTTGTAGTCACTGAGTCAATCCATCTCATAGACTGTCTTCTTTTTTTACTACTGTACCAAGCATGATGTCCTTCTCCAGTGACTGGTCACTTCTGAAAACTTAGACATAAAATTTGCCTATGAATGTCCAATTACAAATGAACACACAACAGATTAGGAGAGGTATGTAACAGTATTTTAAGGAAAAGAAAAGGCTTTCCAAGTTTAAAGGATGAATTATCACAGTGTCTTAAAAAAAATATGTCACTGAAAAGCAAGTATAATCAATAATGAGAGCAGAAAAAAAATTAGGGTTCCAGAAGTAAATATCTGAGATTGAAAATATGTTGTCACTTTGGTATGATCATTTAAAATTAATACATTGACCATTAGTTAATTTATTTAATTCCTTCACCTAGTAATTCACCCATTCATATTTTAGCATCAGTTAGGTTCCTGATACAGTGCTATCATTGGACATTCAGTGCTATAGTAAGCTGGAGTTTCCTCTGCCTTCATTAACTTTACAAACTAGAATGACAAATATATATACAACTATTTCATAACATGTAATAATCGTAGCTCCTTTGAAGTTTATGTCATTCACAAATAATCCCTCAGTCTCTCTCTATGTCTGTGATCTATTGTCCACCTGTGTATTCACCCCTCTTTTTAAGGATTGTGGTCCCATTCTTCTACAGAGCCTTCTACTATCCTTCACATTCACTTGAATGACCAACCCAAGTTTGTAATTATGAGTCCTGACTTGATATCCATTGATCTTCTCTACTCTACCCTGCCAACCACTCTCATAGGTACGCATGCACCTATAATTGAGAAAAATTAAACTTATTCATGCTATTCTTCTACATCTTGTCTTTTTATTTTCACTTCTTCAGTGTATAGCAGTTATTTATTACATTGGGACATCTAGGCATTTATTATTCTTTTCCTTCCTTGTCCCTCTTACATTTACTTATTTATTCCACATTGACAGCATTTTTTATCATCAAAATCTAATCTCTTACTAATATATTAATTCTCTTAAACAGTAGGCTTTCTGTCACAGTCTGCTGGCCTATTCCTCTAAATCATTTCTTCACTTGGACTTAGACATCACTTGGACATTTCTCCTTAGGAAAAAATCACACAACCTAGTAAGTCTATTCTACTATTAACTTATAGCCACCAACATCAACATTATTCAACAATTTTAGTTTATTTTTCTAGAAACTTTTGCTCCTATCTACCATATCATTTTAAAATTATACTACTCCCCTCAAATCATCACAATCTTCAAAACTTCTTTCATACATGGTAGATGACATTGAATCATACTTCAAAAACTGCAAAATAATTAAAAGGGAATTCCTTTCCCTTCCTTCCAAAAAACATACAAACTAACTGTCATTCTTTATTTCTTCACTCCAGCTACCTTGGAGGATTTGTCTCTTCTTCAAGGTGAGATTAATCCCTCTATGGATACACCAGATGACTGCCTCAGAGGCCTCATGCTGAATATTAACCTTTTTACTTCCATATTTTTTCTTCTACTCTCATTGATTCCTTCCTATCAATTTTGAGTATACTCACATTTTAATAAAAATGTGGTACTTTAAATTGCTTTTTTTCATTATCTCCTTTTTAGTACCATCTTAGTTTCACTTATTCTTTTAGAGTCAAACAACTTTAAATATATTCTCTACTTATTGTATGTATTTTTCACTTCCAAATCACTCCTAAGGCCACCTAGTTTTGTTTCTGTTCTTATTATCCTAATATTTTTCTCTTGCCATTGTCAAAAGTAACTGATGAGTCATTCAACTGACATACATTTTTTAGTGATTTTACTTAAATAGCATCTAGCACATATACAAGGCTGTTGATTCTCCAACACACTGAGATTTATTTTTCTCTTGATTTTCATGATCACCCCTCAGATGATCATTCTTCCGTGAATTCTTTTGAAATCCCATCGTTCTTTTTTTTTTAAATGTTTTATTGTGAATTATGTGATAGTTTACATGGGAGCATGGGAGAACATTAGTTTTACATTCATTCTATCTTATATGGTTTCATTGCCATGGTTATAATCCCCACCATGCATCATCAACCAACCAAAGGGTATACCCTGCAAGCCTGCCCCCCTGGTCATCAGCACACAGCCCCTTACCTTCTCTGGGTCTAAAGTCCCCACCTGCTTAATCTCTCCACGTCATTGTCTCTGACTCCATCTCTGGCATCACTGCTTCTCTAGGTAGGGTCCTGCTCTCTGCTCTTCTCCCTTGATGATTCCAGGGACCTCCACTCCTAGACTGCAAAGTTAATCATTCCCCTCCTTGCTACAAAATGTCTACCTTCACAATCAGTCAACCCTCACAATCAGTCCTGTGAGTCCAATTATTCACTATTGTATCACAAGAAACATATCTGCATTTCCTTTCATCAGCCCTGCCTAGACAGATTGGATACTACTCAGTGGAGATTCTACATTCCTCCATGCCCTCTGGATCTAGGTTCCCTCTTGAAAACTTGTAAGCCAGTCACTTCTTGTATTTGAAGCCCCCCATTTTGGGTAGCCAATGTCCAAGTTACCCATCCCTGTCTACTCTGTGTATGGAGGGGGTGGGGCAATCCCATCTTTCTTAATGTGCCTTTCCTCAAGACTTGATCTTAGGTATTTTGACTTTTCTCAATGTAAACTCTGCCTGAGCAATTTTATTTCTCTCTAAGGTTTGCATAATTACCTATAAAGTAATAGCTCCAATTTTTAAATTTTCAAACTCAAACCTATCTTGTTAACCTTTAAGTCCCAATTGGATAAGTGCATATGGAAATGTTGTAGACATATCAAAAATATGTCCAAACCTGAGTTGATCACCCCATCTTATCATCAAAATATATTCATGCAACTTTCAAAAAAAGATAGACACCTGATATTATATCATGTGCTTACCACAATATTCACAACTCCGCCAAAGTTGACCCTAGTCTAAAGCATTATAAGGGGTGCATGATTTTATTGGATGTTTTCAGAAGAGTCACCTTCACTAAGAACAAACCCAATCAATAGACTTAGAACAACCCCATGTGTTTCAAAGTAACTGAGTTCCACAGGATTTTCAACGTCTGTCAACTTCTAGAAGCAGAGTGTTAGGCTTTTTCTCTTAAGAATCTCTGGGTGGATTAGACCTGCCAACTTTTCAGTTCACAGATGAGTGCTTAGCTGCTTGTGCTACCCAAGCATTCTTAATGAAATCCAATCCCTGATTTTTTTTTTTTTTAGCCAGTAATTTTTATTTGATTTGTAATACATTGTAGTTGTTGGGTGCCATCGAGTCAGTACCAACTCATAGCAACACTTTAAATAGTTCTATGTTGTTGGTGGTGTTGTTAGGAGTCATCGGTTCAGTAACAACCCATAGTGACCCTATGCACAACAGAATGAAACACTGCCCGGTCCTGGGCCAACCTCACAATTGTTGCCACGCTTGAACCTATTGATGCTGCTACTTGAACAATCCATCTTGCTGGGGTCTTCCTCTTTTTATATGACCCTCCACCTTACCAAACATGATACCCCTCTCCAGTTACTGGTCCCTCCCGACAATATGTCCAAAGTATGAGAGACTAAATCTGACCATCCTGGTCTCCAAGGAGCACTCTGGCCATACTTCCAACACAGCTCTATTGGTTCTTTTGACAGCCCATGGAGCTTTCGATATTCTTCGCCAACACCATAACTCAAAAGCATCAATTCTTCTGCCTGCTTCCTTATCCACTGTCCAGCATTCACAAACATATGAGGTTATTGAGACTACCATGGGTTGGGTCAGGCATGCCTTAGTCCTCAAGCTGACATTTTTGCTCTTCAACACTCTAAAAAGATTTTGTGCAGATTTGCCTAAAGAGATACGTCATTTGATTTCTTGATTGCTGCTTCTATGAGTGTTGAACCAGGAAAAATGAAGTCTTTGACATCTTTAATCTTTTCTCCATTGATAAGAATGTTGTTTATTGGTCCAGTGGTGAGGATATTTGTTTTATTTACATTGAGATACAATCCATACCAAAGGCTGTGGTCTTTGATCTTCATCAGTAAGTATTTTAAGTCCTCTTCACTTTCAGGAAGCAAGGTTGTATCATCTGCATATCACAGGTTGATAATGAATCTTTCTCCAATTCTGATGCCACAATTTTGTTCATATAACCCAGTTTTTCAGATTATTTGTTCAGCATACAGGTCAGATAACTCTGGTGAAGGAATACAACCCAGTCATATACCTTTCCTAATTTTAAACCAGTCAGTGTTCCCATATTCTGTGCAAACAACTGCTTCTTGGTCTATGTAAACATTCCTCATGAGCACAATTCAGTGTTCAGGAATACTCATACTTTGCAATGTTGTCCATAGTTTGTCATGATCCACACAATCGAAGGCCTTTGCATAGTCAATAAAGCACAGGTAAACATCTTTCTGGTATTCTCTGCTTTCAGCCAAGATCCATCTGACGTCAGTAATGATAGCCCTCCAGTTTCTTATCAATATTAGAACACAACCTTACCTGTAGCATGAACTCAAAAGTGGTTAACATTGCGCTTCTTCCTATGTACCAATTTTCACTAGTTTCTTTCACTTCTGGTTCCTAACATATTTTTTAATCTCATTTTCAGGCTTTCCCTTGTATTGTTCCTTATGCTTAGAACTCTTGTCCCTCTTCCTTCTCCTTCTATCTTTTACCAGAATTTTCATCATTGCAAGTTACAATTAAAATCCATCATTTTAGTGGATTGTCCTATACCATAATACTAAATAAGAATTGTTTTTATATGATATATATACTTACCTGCTTATAGTATTCGCCACAGATAATTTTTATTACTTTTATGTTGTCACTGAATACCCTGGTACTCAGAGGTTATAGATATTTTATTCTTATTATGTAAGATAAGCACTGGACTTCTGACACAGTGTCTGCAGTTCAAACCCACCAGTCCATCATTGGAAATCTCTATACAGGGCCAGTTTGGGTCAAATCTGACTCAATGGCACTTAACAACATCAATAACAGTGTATACCTATATAACAAACAAATCTGTCTTGGAAAAAGAACAGCCAAAATGGTCCTTGGAGTGGAGGATGGAGAGATTTTTATCTTACGTACCTTCGACATGTTATCAAGACAGATCAGTCACTGGAGAAGGCCATTATGCCTGGTAAAGTAAAAAATTAGCAAAAAAAGGAAATCCTCAAGGTGATGGATTGACACAGTGGATGCAATAATGGGCTCAAACATATGAAAGATTTTGAGGATGGAACAAGACATG
The DNA here is from genome assembly GCF_000296735.1 of Chrysochloris asiatica. Taxonomy (NCBI): domain Eukaryota; kingdom Metazoa; phylum Chordata; class Mammalia; order Afrosoricida; family Chrysochloridae; genus Chrysochloris; species Chrysochloris asiatica. The sequence goes on along the minus strand of NW_006408613.1, from coordinate 7,611,337 downwards.
GCAATGTTTTGTTCTGCTTTACAAAGAGGCATTAATAATAGAGGAGTCCTGGTGTGGCACTGCAGGATAATGCATCGGATTTAATTGTAAAAGCGACTTAAAAGAGTTCTTTCCCAAGTTACTTATAATCCCATTGAGTCATTTAAAATACATTTGAGTACCAGATGTCCACCACTTGTTTGTCATGCTGTGATGCTGGAAGATATGCCACTGGTATTTCAAATACCTACAGGTTCACCCTTGGTGGACAGATTTCAGTGGACCTTCCAGACAAAGACAGACTAGGAAGAAGATGAGGAGAACTATTTCTGAATGTTTAGTAGCTGAAAATTTTATGAATAGCAGCAGAATATTGTCATTTATAATGTCAGAAAATAAAAGCATTATGAATCACTACAGAATATTGTTATATATATTGCCAGAAGATGAGTCCCTCATGTTGGAAAGCACTCAAGATATAACCATGGAAGTGTAGCCTCCTCAAAGTAAAGTTGACCATAATGACAAGAATGGAGTAAAGCTTTTGGGAATTTCATTTGCTGAAGGGACACAACTCAAAATGAGGAGAGACCGTTACAAACATTCATTAATTATCAGAATATATAATGTGAAAGTATGAATTTAGGGAAAATGAAAGTTGTCAAAAATGAAGTGAAACACGAAAAGATCAATATTGTATGCATCAGTGAGCTGAAATAGACTAGTATTAGCCATTTTGAATTTGACAATCATATGGTTTACTATGCCAGGAACAACAAAGTCAGGAAGAATAGCATTGTATTTGTCATAAAAAAAAGAAAATGTCAAGATATATCTTTAAGGAATAGCCAGAAACTTCACAATAGAAAGCATGTAAACCCTTCTGCAGCCCATAACTGATTGGAATACCTTAAATGGGGCTAGAAATTGCCCAGGGAAAGAGACCTCCTGTGGAGATTTTGTTTTGCATAAGACCATATGTGGAAACCAGAATCCCATTTGGAATTGTCTGAAGTGGGAAATTTCCACCTAAAGGACAAGTAGACCAGCCTGGAATGGGTAGAGGAACAGAAGATGCTTCATGAAGAAACACCAGCAGGAAAAATCAGAAACAATAATGGCAGTATGATTGATTGCTACGAGAACAAGTAAGCTGTTCACCAGGGAGCCAGCAAGGCAAGTGGTCAGGTCCCCTCAGAGCAAACTCCCTTCCAAGACTAAGACTCAAGGGGAATACACAAGCAGACATGTGGTCTGGCTGGTGACCACGTTGGTCACGATAAGGGGAAGAGGGGGAAAACAGTAATGAAGTTGGGATCTAAGTCCGACCACATTCAACAGACTCCTGTGAACCTGGGAGGAGACCTGGATGGCCAGCAGTCACAGCAAGACCTCGGGGACTCCTGGGCCAAGAGGCAGTGACATGGCCACAGAGGACTAGAGTGGAGAATGAAGCATCCAGCTGATATGAAGTGAGGGGAGATGCACAAGAACACCCAT
>NW_006408613.1:7590848-7609743 GCF_000296735.1 Chrysochloris asiatica | reverse complement strand
CTATATGTATGGATGTAGCAGCTCAAAAAAGGGAACAAATCTTTATAGCAAGGATCACTCCTATACCCTCTGTATACAGGGTTGACAGGGATGGGCTACTTAGACACTGCTTACCCAAAAGTGGGGGAGAGCTATAAAGGCAAGAAGTAACTGGCTTACAAGTTTCAAGAGGGAGCCTAGTTCCAGATGGGCAGGGGTAGGTAAAACCTCCACTGAATGATTTCCAATCTGTTGGGACTGGGCTGGCAAAAGGAAATGGGGATAAGACTCTTGTGATACAATAGTGCATAGTTGCCATCAGGACTGACTGTGAGGGTCAGAAATGTAGAGGTAAATATTTTTTTGACAAAAAGAGGGGAGTGGTTGATTTTGCAGCCCAGGAGCAGAGGTCCCTGAGACCATTAAGTGAGAAAAGCAGAGAGGGTGACCCTACCCAGAGAGGCAGTGATGCTAGGAATGGAGACAGAGATGATGAGATGGACAGATGGAGTGGCTAGGGACGTGGGACTTAGAGAGGGAGAGGGGCTGTGTGCTGATGCCCGAGGGGAAGGGAGGGAGGGGAACGGACCTGTGGGGTGTATCCTTTGGTTATTTGATGATGCATGGAGGGGATTGTAAGCATTGCAAGGAAACAAAATACGATTGGATGAATGTAAAACTGATGCTCTACCATGTAAACCAACATAATTCACAATAAAAACTTTTAAAAAACACACAAAGATATATCTTTAAGTACAATGCTATCTGTGACAGAATAATAATAATAAACTTACAAGGAAGACTAGGTAATACCACTAATATTCATATTTACACACCAACCACTAAAGCCAGTGATGATGAAATTGAAGAATTCTAAAATTGGACACAAAGAGGAATTATCAGCAGTTAGAATATGTGACCTTAATAATAGAAACTATGCTGAAGAGAGGATGAAAGAATTTTGCAAAATCGATGACTTCTTCATTGCAAATTCCTTTTTAAAATAAGATAAAAGGTGATTATACACATGGATCTCACCAGATGAAATATACAGGAATCAAATTCACTACCTCTGTGGCAAGAGAAGTTGGAAAAGTTCAATATCATCATATAAAAAAAGACCAGGGGCCAACTGTGAAACAGATCATCATTTTCTGATGCACTAGTACAGGCTGGAGTTGAAGCAAATGAAAACAATATCAAGATTTCCAAAATATGACATTGATTATATCCCACCTGAATTTAAACACCATTTCACAAGCAGGTATAATGCATTAGACACTAACGATGGAAGACCAAAAGAGTTGTGGGATAACAATAAAAACATCATAAAAGAAGAAAGAACAAGGCCATTTAAAAGACTGGAAAGAACAAAAAGATCAAAATTGATGTCAGTCTCTGAAACTTGCTCTTGAGCATAAAGAAGTAAAAGCTACTGGGAAAAGTAAGGAAGTAAAGAGCTGAATGGAAAATTTGAAAGGGAAGTTTGAGAAGAAAAATAAAATATAATAAGATATTATGTGCAACACCTGGTGTTAGAAATCTGAAAGGGAAGAGCATACTCAGGATTTTTCAAGATGAACAAAACTGAAGAAAAATTCAAGTTTCAACTTATAATATTGAAGGATTCTATGGACAAAATATTGAGTGATGCAGAAAGCCTCAAAAGAACATGGAAGAATACATAGTTACAGTATCCAAAAAAAAAAAAGGTCGATAGGAAGAAGTCCAAGCAAAGAACAAGGCTCCAGGAATTGATAAAATATCAATTGAAATATTTCAGCAAACAAATGCAGCACTGAAGGCACTCATTCATATATGCCTATAAAATTGAATGATAGTTACTTGGCCTACCAATTGGAAAAGATCCATATTTGTACCCGTTGCAAAGAGAGGTGATCCAACAGAATGGATAAATAATTGAACAGCATCACTCAAAACTTTGTGAGTATCAGTGAAACACTGCCAGACTGTCAGATAGCACCAGAATATTGACTATTGAAACATGAAGAGCAGTAGAGTATTATCAGATATAGTGCTAGAAGATAAGTATCTGAGATTGGAAGGAACTCAAATTAAGCCTGGGGACAAGCTGCCTCCTCAAAGTAGAGTTGACCATGTTGATGCAAAAGAGTAAGGCTTTCAAGACCTTCATTTACAAAAGGGGCACAACTCAAAATGAGGAGAAATAACTGTAAACATCCATTAATAATCAGAATATGGAATGGAAAAAGTATGAATTCAGAAAAACTGAGAGAGTCAAAAATGAAATGAAACACATAAACAATGATGGTCCTAGGCATTAGTGAGCTGAAATTGACTTGGCATTGGCCATTTTAAATTGTACAATCACATGTTTTATTATGTCAGGAATAGCAAATTGAAAAGGAATGATATAGCATTCATGATCCAAAAGAATATATCAAAATCTATCTTGAAGTACAATGCTCTCTGTGATAGGACAATATCCATTTGCCTACAAGGAAGACTAGTTAATGCAACTTTTATTCAAACTTAAACATGAGTCACCAAAGCTAGTGATGATAAAACTGAAGAATTATACCAACTTCTTCACTCTGAAATTGATCAAACATGCAATCAAGATGAATTGATAATTACTGGCCATTGGAATGCAACAGTTGAAAATAAAGAGGAAGGATCAGTAGTTGGAAAATATGTCCATGGTGGTAGAAACGATGCTGGAGAGCCCATGATAGAAACTTGCAAGACCAATTCTTCATTGCAAATATTTTTTAAAACAACACAAAAGGTGATTATTCACATGGACGTCATCAGATTGAATCAACAGAAATCAAATTGACTACATCTGTGGACAGAGATGGTGAAAAACTCCATATCATCAGCCAAAACAAGACCAGAGGCAGAATGCAGAACATAATATCAATTACGCATAAGCAATTTCAAATTGAAGCTGAAGAAAATTAAAACAAGCTCATGAGAGTCAAAATATAAACATGAGTATATTCCACCTGAATTTAGAAATCATCTCAAGAACAGATTTGACAAATTAGACACTAATAACTGAAGACCAAATGAGTTGGAGGATGACATTAAGAACATCATACAGTAAGAAAGCAAAAGGTCATTGAGAAGACAAGAAAAAAGGAAAAGATCAAGTTGTATGTCATATAAGACCCAGAAACTTGCTCTCCAGCATAGCGATGCTAAAGCAAGTGGAATGAATGGAGAAGTAAAAGAGCAGAACAGAGAATTCCAAAGGATAGTTCAAGAAGATAAAGTCAAATATTATAATGAAATGTGCAAATACCTGGAGTTAGAAAGCCAAAATATTTTCTCAATTTGAAAGACCTAAAGAAAAATTGCAATTCTCGACTTGTAGCATTGAAGAATTTTAAGGGCAAAATATTGAATGATCAGAAAGCATCAAAAGAAGATGGAAGGAATTCAGAAAGTCACTATACTATAAATGAATGGTCGATGTTTAACCATTTCAGGAGCATATCATCAAGAGCCAATGATACTGAAGGAGGAAGTCCAAGGTGCACTCAAGACATTGGCAAAGAACAAGGTTCTGAGGATTGATGGAGCAGCACTGGAGCCACACACTCATCTATTCCAAGAAATTTTGAAGACAGGTACATGGCCAACTGATTGGAAGAGATCCATATTTGTTCCCATTCCAAAGAGAGGTAACCCAATAGAATGCAAAAATCAGCAAACAATATTATTAATATCACAGGCAAGTAAAGTTTTCCTAAAATAATTCGAAAATGGCTGCAACCATACATCAACAGGGAACTGCCATAATTTTAAGCCAGATTCAGATGAAGATATAAAATGAGGGATATCATTGCTGACATCAGATGGATCTTGGCTGAGAGCAGAGAACACAAGAAGAATGTTTATCTATGCTTTATTGACTAAGCAAAGGTTTTGGATTGTGTGGCTAATGACAAGCTATGGACAATGATGCGGAGAACAAGTGTTCCAGAACACCTAAGTGTGCTTATGAAAAACCTGTATATAGACCAAGAGGCAGTCATTGGAACATTGAATGATTTAAAACTAGGAAAGGTGTGTGCCAGGGCTGTATTCTTTAACCACATTTATTTAACCTGTATACTGAGCAAATAATCTGAGAATTAAGATTATATGAGGAAGAACATCACATAAGGATTGGAAGAAGACTCATTAGCATTCTACAACATGCAGATTGCTTGCTGAAAGTAAGGAGGATTTATAATACTTACTGACGAAAATCAAAGACCACAACTTTTGATATGAGTTGCACTTCAATGAAAAGAAAACAAATATCCTCACTACTGGAGAAAAGATTAAAGTTGTCAAAGTCTTCATTTTGCTTGGATCAACAGCAGCAGTCAAGAAGTCACACAACGTACTGCATTAGGGAAATCTTCCACACAAGACCCCTTTCAAGTGTTCTAGAGCAAAGATGTCAGTTTGAAGACTATCATGTGCCTGACCCAAGTCATGGTGTTCCAATAGCCTCGTGGACATGTGAAAGTTGGACAAGGATAAGAAAGATTGTAGAAGAACTGATGTATTTAAGTTATGGTGTTGGAGGAGAATATTGAGGATACCATGGACTGCCAAAGAACAAACAAATTTGTGTTGGAGGAAGTATAGCCAGAATGCTCCTTGGAATCTGGTATGTCCAGAGTTAGTTTCTTAAGCTTTATAAATATTGTCAGGAGGGACCAGTCCCTGCAGAAGGACATCATGTTTGATAAAGTGGAGGGTCAGCAAAATAAGAGGAAGACCCTAGTGAGATAGATTGGCACAGTGGAAACCACAATGGACTCAAGTGTAGCAACAATTATGAGGTTGACACAGGACTGGGAAGTGTTTCATTCTGTTGTGCATAATGTTGCTATGAATAGGTATGAGTTGGCACTGACTCAAAGGCACTTAACAACAACAGCAATCATTGACATCACATACAAGTAAAGTTTTGTTGAAGATAATTAAAAAATTATTCCAACAGTACATCAGCAGGGAGCAGCTAGAGGTTCAAGCTAGATTCAGAAGAAGACATGGAACAAGGGATACCATTGCTGAACTTAGGTGGATCTCGGCTAAAAACAGAGAATATCAGTAAAATGTTTACTTGTGCTTTAATGATGGTGCAAAGGTTTTTAACTGTGTAGAACATAACACACTATGAATAACATTGCAAATAGTTGGTTGAGCTCATGAGGAACGTGTTCCTAGAGCAAGAGACAATTGTAAGAACAGAACAAGGGAAACTAGATGTTTTAAAATCAGGAAAAGTGTGCGATGGGGCTGTATCATTTCATTACACTTATTCAATATGCATGCCAAGCAAATAATCTGAGAAACTGGACAATATGAACAAGAATGTGGCATCTGGGTTGGAGAAAAAAGACTCATTACCCATTTACAATATTCAGACAATATAACTTTGCATGTTGAAAATGGAGAGGCCTTAAAATACTTACTGATCAAAAACTATAGTCCTCAGTATAGACTAAACTTCAGCATAAAGAAAACAAAGATCCTCACAGCTGGGCCAATAAATAACATTATGACAAATGGAGTAAAATTTTAGTCAAATACTTTATTTTGCTAGGATCACAATCAATACTTACACAAGCAGCAGTCAAAAAAGTCAAAGGACATATTGCATTAAGCAAATTTGTTATAAAAGAACTCTTTAATGGTTTTCAAGTGCAAAGGTATCACTTTGAGGACTAAGGTGTGCCTGACCCAAACCATGGTATTTTCAAGAGCCTCATATACATATGAAAGTTGGAAAATGAATTAGAAAGACAGTAGAAGAATTGCTGCATTTGAATTGTGGTGTTGGAGAAGAATACTAAAAGTACCATGGGCTGCCAGAAGAACAAATGAATCTGTCTTGGAAGAAGTATAGCCAGAATGCTCCTTAGAAGCCAGGATGGTAAGACTTTGAGTCTCATATTTCAGATATGTTAATAGGAGGCATCATTCTGTAAAAAAAGCAAAAAACATTATGCTTCATAAAGCAGTGGTTAAGTGAAAAGAGGAAGACACCCAAGTAGATGGATTCACACAGTGACAGTAGCAATGGGCTCAAATGTAGCAATTATGTGGGGATGGTACAGGACTGGGCAATGTTTCATTCTGTTATATAGGATTGTTTTGCATCGCAAGCAACTAGATGGCATCTAACAACAAATAACAACAACAGATCTGAGTACTATAGTTGAAAATACTTAACTTTATTAAAAAGCATACACTATTCAAATAGTAGGATTTGAAGCAATGAGTCCAAGAAAATATGTACTATATATATGCATAATCTTAAGCATAATGAAAATCATTTGAACTATGCCAAACTTTGTGTACATACTCTTGACCATGGCCTAGAACCATCTTTGACAGCTATATAATCCTAAACCTGTGTGTTTAACTCTATTATGAAGAGTTTACACAATTTTTAAATAAAGATATAATACTTTTTTTACCATCTCACAGGTATGTTGAGTACTGCCCCAAAGAGTAAGGGATTAAAAAAATTTTTGATTTATGAAGTTTCTCCAAATATAAGGGATTGCTATTATTTATTCTTTATCATAGTGATATACTGACTTAAAAAAGCATTATGTGATAAATGATTCAGTCTTTTTCCTCTCTCCTGCTTTTCACCAATAAGTTCAAATTGCCTTAAGATTATCTTGACACTCATTTGGCAAAAAGATATATAGATAATGTCATTTTGAATTAGCAAGAGGAAAAAGTACTAATCAAGTAAATATTACTTTGCCAAGACAATGTTATGATATTACATCTTTACATTACTACAACCACCTGGGATTTCATAATTATAGACAAGTTCTCTTAATAATACATTTGTCTTATTAGGCTCATTAGAGTGCCTTCAAAACAAAAAGGCCCAATGAAAACAGTAGTTTTTGAGGGGATTTGTTAGATCAATTAAATCCATGGCCAGCTTAGAAGATTATGAAAATATTTTCTTTGAACTCCAAAGGGGTAATCTTGATATCCCTAGATCCATGTCCTTTACTGAACCCAGCTTCAGTTTCTTTGAGTCCCAAGTCAATATACTATTGTAGTTGTTTTTAAATTATCTTAAGCAAAATTTTACTTGCTTGTAATATTATTAATATGGTTTGATGGTTTCCATGTTCCATTGAGTCACATCTCTTTGAAATGGGTGCAAAAATGGATCTCTTCCGCTCAGTTGGTCAGGTAGCTATCTTCCAAATTTCTTGGCATAGTTGAGTGAGTGCCTCCAACACTGCATCACTTTGTTGAAAGAGTTCAGTTGTGAATTAGGGATATCATTGTTGACATCAGATGGATGTCTTTGCTGAAAGCAAAGAAAACCAGAAAGATGTTTACTTGTGCTTTATTGATTATGGAAAGACTTTTGACTATGTGGAGTTATGTGGTGTTTGACAAGTTATGGATAACAATGCAAATAATGGATAATCCAGAACACTTGATTGTGCTCATGAGGAACCTGTACATAGACCAAAAGGGAATAGTGAATGGTTTAAAATCAGGAAAGGTATACACCAGGGCTATATACTTTCACCATGTTTTTCTATCTATTTGCTGAGCAAGTAATCTGATAAACTGAATTATAAAAAGTAGAGCATGGCATCAGGATTGGAGGAAAACTCCTACAACATCCTACAGTCCTGATGTTGCCTCTTCAGCCTGTGGTATGCAGATGATACAACCTTGCTTGCTATTAGTTAAGAGGACTTAAACTATTTACTGATGAAGATCAAAGACCATAGCCATTAGTATGGATTGCACCTCAAAGTAAAGAAAACAAAAATTCTCATAACTGGACCTATATGATAAATGGCGAAAATATTGTAGTTGTCAAAGACTTCATTTTTCATGGATCTATAATCAGCACTCATGCAAACAACAGTCAATGAATCAAATGATGTATTGCATAGGCAAATCTGCTGCACAAGACCTTTTTAAAGTGTTCAAGAGCACTTTAGGTCTAAGGTGCACCTGATCCAAACCATTGTATTTTCAATAATCTCATATGCGTGTAAAAGTTGGACTACGAATAAGGAATACAGAAGAATAGTTGATCCATTTGAGTTATGGTGTTGGAGAAGAATATTGAAGGTACCATGGATTGCTAGGAGAACAAACAAATCTGTGTTGGAATAAGTACAGTCAGAGTGCTCCTATACAGAAGCAAAATTGGTGAAACACTGTCTCTCATACTTTGGATCTATTATCAAGAGGCATCAGATCCTGAAGAATGGCATCATGCTTGGAAAAGTAGAGCATCAGAGAAAAAGGAAGACCCTTAATGAGATGGATTGGCAAAGTGGCAGCATTAATGGACTCAAGCATGGCAACAATTGTGAGGTTAGCACAGGATAGGGCATTGTTGTGCATAGGGTCTCTATGAGTCAACTGGATGGCACAACAGCAACACTCTTGACAGACTCCCTCCAACGACACAGGACAATCATGGGAGCTGTTTAGGAAGACGTTTTATGAAAATTGAAACCTGCATTGGTGAGAAAAAGTCCAAGGGAAGATTTGCCTAGAATTTTTTAGGCACATCATGACAATGAACCTGTTCATTCTTGTATTTATATGATAGACAGCCAGTAAAAATGGCTGTCCTATGAGAATTTCATGGAAAAATCTTACGTCATCCAACCTACAGCCCTGATGTTGCCTCTGCAGACTTCTTTTTTCTCCAACACTCAAAGAACATTTAAAAGGAACACAAGCCCCTTAAGGATGCCAAAAATGCTGTTTTGACATGGTGTAAATTAAACAGTGCAGACTTTTTTCAGGGAAGGAAACAATGCCTTCAGGAGTGTGTAAATCTATTGGAGGATATGTAGAGAAACAATATCTTCATGTTTGGTATTTTTGTCTAATTAAGGTTTCTATGATTTTTATAGCAATACTTTTTACTTATTCTCTTACTTGGCTTTACCAGAAAAATCTGTATTTGGCATGATGAAAGCAAAATTTTTAATTACTGCTTTTATCTCAGAACATTTGCAATTCCTTTATTAAAAAAGAGGTTAGTTTAGGTCCCAATGTAGTCTTTAGAATTAAGTCATTTAGGTACTATTGTGAACAGTTATTACTCACTTAAACTTTTGTGTCTTTTTTGACATTTTTTCAAAGTACGTTATTTTTCTGGTCTAATTTGAGCAACTGTGAGGCATACAATAGTCAAAGATATAGTTTAATAGCCAAAAGTGTTAGTTTCTAAGCAAAATAACTTGGCTTGAAGTTATTTCCTAAGTTGAACAGTTACTATAACTCATTGCTAGCGAATGATTTCTTATCCATATTACCTCTACAGGATAGAGTGAGTAGACCATCTCATGGGGTATCAAGGATGCAATATTATGGAGACAACCAAGTCTATCTCCCAGAAAACACAGTGGCATATGGGTCCAGTGCTTATCCTACAGCACCACACCAGGACACCTATAGCTTATTAAGACCACAAATATTCTATTTCAATAATTAATTATGAAATTATTAGAGCTAAAGATAAAATGCTGTATAAATAGAGTTATATATACAGAGGAATTGGAATTCAACTATAAATCTTGTTTTGTTGTTGTTATTGTTAAGTGCTTTCAAGTTGGTTCTGACCCATAGAGACCCTGTATTGGGTTTCCAAGAAGTGGCCAGTGAGCTTGAACCGCCAACTTTGTAGTCCAAATGACTTTGCAGTCCAGCACATTAACCCACAGCGCCACAGCAGGAGACCAAAAATTATAAGGACAACTCTATAAAAAAAACTTACACTTGAATTCAAGAATGAAAATTGGTTGTATAAAGAGATGTATTGCCTAGTTTAATACTTACAATATCAATTACAGTTATACTTTTACATAACTACCATAATTTTCATGAGATTCAGATAGACCTTTGTAATGAGTTCAGATTCCCTAATCATGAAAAATCAAATTAGAAGCTTCATTTCTATTGCATATTGAGGTCTTTTTCTAATTATCAACTTTATTTAGGCTTAGGTTTGGTAGGTATACTTTATGACATATTTTCTTAGCTGCTAAGTACTTATTTGTTAAGTATCAAGACCATGAAAACAGCATTTTCAATTTTGAAACCTTGTTACAAACAATTCTTGAGGGGCAGGTAAAAGTGTATTTAATATTTTCTAGTAATAATGCCACTATTTCTTCTTATACATGGGTTTTAATACCGGTACTTCTACTGATAAATTAATATCTTTCATGTTATCAGAGGTTTTAACATGTCTACCCCAGAGAATTATTGTCCTTTGATTTTTTTTTTTTTTTTTCTGGCCCAAAGTTAGAAATGCTTAAGTGAATATAAACCCTGTTAACTGAAAAGTATTTTTTGTTTAATTTAGTTACTGCCCCTACTCCATGAGTAATAACCATTATCCCCAGCAATGAGTGATGCCAACAATGTACAGTGTACATCCTGAAATTTGTCAACGTTTGCCAAGTTTTAGAATTATGAAATTCATATTGCTGTCCTGAAGGCACATGCAGAAATACATGATTTCTGTGTTATATTGGTCATTTTAAATCTTTTTGAATTTTACAATTAAAATACTGCTGTAGGATAATCACTGGACTGATAACCAAAAGCTCAGTGGTTCAAACCCACCAGCTGTTCCTCAGAAATCCTATACAGAGTTGCTATTTGTCAGAACTGACCCGAAGGTACTTGACAACAACAACATACATATATATACATACAATGCAAAAAATAATATGCATGAAATGGTTTTCATTTTGTAAACAATTCAATTGAATGCTGCATTCCAGATAATTTTAATTTTTTTCTTTTGAGAAAATTGTCAATTCACATTTAGTTGATAAGTATACTAGAAAGAGACCCATTAAACCCTTTAGTAATTTTCACCAATGGTGAAATATTGTAAAACTACAGTATAAGGCATTACTATGGTACTAACATTGAAAGAGTCAAGATACAGCATATTTACATTACCTTTAGAATTGTTCTTGTTGCTGTTTTATTGCTACACACATTTTATTCTAGTTCCTCCTTAACATCTTGCACCAATAATATGTCCAAAAATTTTTCATAATTTTGTCTTTTTAAGACTACCATATGGAATTACACATGGTACTTGCTGTAGTGGTATGCTATGGAGTCTGTTTAGACTCATAGCAACCCTGTATAGGGTTTCAGAGGCTGTAAATCTTACAGGAGCAGAAAGTCCCATCTTTCTCCTATGGAATCGCTGGTAGTTTCAAACTGCTGACCTTGAGGTTAGCAGCCGAATTAGTAACCATTACGCTACCAGAGCTCCTTGGCATTATACACAGTATCTTTTAAATGGAATAATACCTATAGTCTGATGAGATTGTCTTTCTCACTCACCATAATTCTTTGTGGTAGTGGCAGTGTGCCTAAGAGTTGATTTCAACTCATAGCAACCCTACCTATGATTTCCATAAATCTTTATAGGAGCAGAATGCCACATCTTTCTCCCACAGAGTGCCTGGTGGGTTCAAACTGCTGACCTTTCAGTTAGCAGCTCAATCCATAAGCCACTAAACTAACAGGGTTCCTTGATTCTTAGGAAATTCAATTCTATGGCAATTCATGCAGGTTGTTTTATGAATCAATACTTTAATACTTTTTATTGCTGAGTAGTGTCCCATGGACTAAACATTTGTTTAACCAGAAATTCATTGAAAGACATCAAGGTTATTTCCAGATATTTAATTGTTATAGTTAAAGCTGATGTACATGATTTTGGATGTGCATATATTTTCATTTTTGTGGGATAAATTCCAAGGAATGCAATTGTTAGGGAGCATAGCAATTGAGGATAGATTAAAACTTAAATTGAGGAGAAGCAACTATAAACATCTATTAATAATTGGAAAATGGAGTGTACGGAGAAATCTAGGAAAACTGGAACTTGTCAAAAACGGAATGCAATGCTTAAACATTGATATCCTAGACATTAGTGAGGTGCAATGGACTGGTGTTGGTCAGTTTGAATCTGATAATCATATGGTTTACTCTGCTGAAAATGACAAATTGAAGAGAAATGGCATAGCATTCATTCCTAATCACAAAAAACATTTCAATATCTATCTTGAATACAACTCTGTCTATGATAGGATAATATCCACACAATAACAAGTAAAAGCAGTTAATACTACTATTATTCAAATTTATGCACCAACAACTAAAGCTAGTAATGATGACATGAAAGAATTCTACAGTCTGAAACTGCTCAAATGATGCCATTGAAGAATTCTACAGTCTGAAACTGATCAAATGCAATCAAGAAGTATTGATAGATGCTGAAAATTGGAGTGCAAAGCTTGGAAACAAAAAGGAAGGATCAGTAGTTAGAAAATATGCCTGTAGTTATGGATCAACTATTTGGTGAATATATATCGTGACAGGATACAACCCTGGCACAAACATTTCCTGAATTAAAACCATTCAGTATCCCCTTATTCTAACAACTGCCTTTTGGTCTATATACAGGTTCATCATGAGCACACTTAAGTCTTTTGGAATACCCACTCCTATATTGGTGATGGTGGTGGTAATGTGCTGTGGAATCGGTTCCGACTCATAGCGACCCTGTGCAGGGTTTCCGAGGCTGTAAATCTTTATGGGAGCAGAAAGCCTTATCTTTCTTCCACAGAACAGCTGGTAGTTTCGAACTCCTGACCTTGCAGTTCACAGCCCAATTCAAAACCACTATGCTACCAGAGCTCCTTACTCCTATATTACCCATAGCTTATTATGATGGACATAGTCAACAGACTTTTAATAGTCAATAAAGCACAAATAAATAAATTTCTGCTATTCTCTGCTTTCAACCAAGATCCATGTGATGTCAGCAATGATATCCCTCATTATACGTCCTCTTCTGAATACTGATTGAATTGTGGCAGATTCTTTTCAATGTACTGTTGTTAGCAAAAGTTTTTGGATTTTGCTCATCAAAGTTTACTTGCATACGTTATTAATGATACTGTTTGGTAATTGGGGTTCTTTTAGTTCCTCATTTCTTCAATTCAGTTTAGCTTCCAGTGCTTAACAAATTTCAGAGATTCTTCTGACATTCATTTTTGTATTTTTAATGACTATTTGTTTCCCTCCTGTATGATGTTTTTGATGTCACCCCACAACTCTTTTCATCTTTGGTCATTAGTGTCTAATGCATCACTTCTGCTCTTGTAATGCTCTTAATTCAGGTGAGATATATTCAAGGACATATTTTGGCTGTTGTGGACTTGTTTTAATTTTCTTCAGTTTCAGCATGAACTTACATTTGAGCAATTGGTAGTTTGTTCCACAGTCAGTCCATTGCTGTTTGGGCTTCTGATGAGCTTTTTCACTGTATCTTCCCAGATATGTAGTCAGTTTGATTCCTGTGTATTCCATCTGATGGGGTCCAAGTGTTGAAAAAAGGTATTTGCAATGCATAAAGCATTGGTCATTCAAAATTCTGTCATGTGATCTCCAGCATCATTTCTGTCATCAAGGCCATGTTTTTGACTACAGGTCCTTTCTGTTTGTTTCCAACTTTTGTATTACAATCACCAGTAAATTCTCGATGAAACTTGATTGCATGTCTAGTCAATTTCAGACTGAAGAGGTTGGTAGCATTCTTCAATTTCATTATCACAGGCTTTAGTGGTTGGTGTGTCAATTTGAATAATAGTGGGATATAACTTATGGATATTAGCCTAGCACATACAGCATTGTACTTCAAGATAGATCTTGAAGTGTTCTTTTTGAAGATGAATGTTCTTTTGAAGATGAATGTTCTTTTAAAGATTAATGATGTGCCATTCCTCTTCAATTTGACGACCCAGGCATAGTAAACTTGATGATTGTCATATTCAAAATAGCTAATACCAGTCTATTTTAGCTCACTAATGCCTAGCATATCTGTCTTTATATGTTCCATTTCATTTTGACAACTTCCAATTTTCCTAGATTTATACTTCGTACATTCCATGTTCTGGTTATTAATGGATGTTTGCAGATGTTTCTTTTGATTTTGAGTGGTGCCCCATCAGCAAATTAAGATCCCAAAAGCTTTGCTCTGTTCTTAGTATTACGTTCGACTCTATTTTGAACTGGCAGCTTTTTCCTCTAGTCTATGGATTGCCTTCCAACCTGAAGGACTAATGTTCTAGCACTATATATAACCATGTTACAGTGCTGTTCATAATGTTTTTAGTGGATAACCATTCAAAAGTGTGCTTTTTCGTAGTCTGTCTTTGTCGGTAAATTCTGCTGAAACCTGTTCACCATGTGTAACCCTGCTGTTATTTAAAATACTAGTGGCACATCAGCATCACAGCAACATGCAAACACCCACAGTATGACAACTGACAGATAAATGGTGGTGGTGGTTGCTATGTGCCATCGAGTCGGTTCCAACTCATAGCGACCGTGTACAGGGTTTCTGAGGCTATAAATCTTTACAGGAGCAGAACACCTTATCTTTCTCCCATGGAACAGCTGGTAGTTTCGAACTGCTGACCTTGAGGTTAGCAGCCCAATTCGTAACCACTACGCTACCAGAGCTCTTTGACAGATAAGTGGTAACTGTTTAATATAGTTGTTAAGTGCCCTCAAGTCGGTTCCAACTCATTGTGGTGGTGGCGGTTATGTGCCATGGAGTTGGTTCCTACTCATAGCGACCCTGTACAGGGTTTCTGAGGCTGTAAACCTTTATAGGAGCAGAAAACCTTATCTTTCTCTTTGGAACTGCTGGCAGACTCAAAAGTACAGTGAGGATTGTACTGAGCCACCGTGTTCCCACATAAGCACTCCAGATGGAAAATTAAGTGTCTGAATTCTTACAGAGTCCTATAAAAAATTTTTTTGAGAATTTTATACTGAAGCATAATTCAAACAGATAGAGTGTCCAGCCATGTATGGATAATTATTAAAAAATAATAATAATAAGGAAGCCATGATTTGTTGTTATTAATTGCCATCGAGTAGGTTCCAACTCACAATGTGCAGCAGAATGAAACACTGCCCGGCACAACACCGTTTTCACAATCTTACCTATGTTTGCGTCCACTATCATAGCCACTGTGCCAGTTCATCTCCTTGAAGGCCTTCCCCATTTTTGCTGATTCTTTACCAAATATGATGTACTTTTCCAAGGACTAATCTTCTAGATAACAT
This sequence comes from Chrysochloris asiatica, assembly GCF_000296735.1. Taxonomy (NCBI): domain Eukaryota; kingdom Metazoa; phylum Chordata; class Mammalia; order Afrosoricida; family Chrysochloridae; genus Chrysochloris; species Chrysochloris asiatica. The sequence continues at coordinate 7,594,578 of NW_006408613.1, read as the reverse complement.
GTCCAAAGTATAAGGTGGTGTCTTGCCATCATCTCTTCTAATGAATATTTGGGCTGTATTCATTCTAACAGGTATTTGTTCATTCTTCTCGCTGTCTGTGATATGATCAATATTCTTCCCCAACACCATAATTTAAAGTCATCAGTTTTTCTTTGGCCTTCTATAGTTATTGTTCAGTTTTTACATTTATATGAAACAACTGAAAATATATGGTTTGGATCAGAGGTACCTAAGTGCTCAAAGTGACATATTTACTGTTAAACTCTTTTAAGAGGTGTTTTAAGCATTCTATCCAATGTAATTTGATTTCTTGACTGCTGCTTCAATGTCAGACCTACATTCATTGTGGGTACAAATACAATGAAAGTCTTTAAGAATTCATGCTGTTGTTTATTGGTCCAGTAGTGAGGACTTTTGTTTTATTTGCATTGAAATGTAATCCATACTTAAGGCTGTTGTCTTTTATCTTCAACAGGTATAGTTAATGAAAAGTCCTTAAAAAAAGAATAAGTTTATTAATTTCAAGGAAGAATGAGAAGGCTAATGTAGGAGAAGCATAGCACTTTAGGGAGATAGATAGGTAAGGGTAGATCATGTGCCACTACCTAAGCCAAATTGTGAAGCTTAGGAATGATTTAAGTGAGATAGGAATCCATCAAAGGGTTTAAAATGCAAAAGTCCCATGGATTGTTTCTACATTTTAAAAGGTCACTCTTGATGTGATATAGAGAATGGATAGTAATAGGGAATAGTCAGGTAAGGAAATTCTGGCATATTATAATGCACTAGGTAGCACTAGAACATCAATATTGAAACATTATGAATGACACCAGAATACTGTCAGATATAGTGTCAGAAGATGAGCCCCTCAGATTAGAAGGTACTCAAAATATGACTGGAGAAGGGCTGCTTCCTTAATGTAGAGGTGACCATTATGAGGAGAATGGAGTAAACCTTTTAGGACCTTCATTGGCTGATGGGGCTCAACTCAAAATAGGCAGAAAAAGTTGTAAACATCCATTAATAATTAGAATGTGGCATGTCCCAAGTGTGAATCTAGGAAAATTTGAAGTTATCAACATGAATCTGACCACTCATAGATTGGTATACTAGACTTTGTTGTTGTTAAGTGCCATAGAGTTGATTCAGACTCATAGCAGCTCTGTACAGGATTTGCAAGCAGAAGCTAGTAAGTTTGAATCATAGACCTTGCAGCCCCCAAATGACCTTGTGATCCAATGTGTATTCTACAACACCACAGCAGAACTCCATACTAGGCATTGGTAGTAGTGATGGCTGTGTGCCATGGAGTGGGTTCTGACTCGTAACAACCCTGCATAGCGTTTCCAAGGCTGTAAATCTTTATGGAAGCAAAAAACCTCATTGGTCTCCTGCAGAGTGGCTGGTAGTTTCAAACTACTGACTGATTCGTAACCACTATGGTACCACCAGAGCTCCTTAGTGAGCTGAAATGGACTAATATTGGCCATTTTGAATCTGACAAGCAGATAGTTGACAATGCCAGAAATTACAAATTGATGAGGACAGCATCACATTCATCATCAAAAACAACATTTCAAGATCTGTCTTGAAGCACAATGCTGTCTGTGATATAATATTATCCATTAGCCTATAAAAATTACCAGTTAATGCTACTAGTATTCAGATTTATGCCCCAACCACTAAAACCAATGAGGATGACATTGAAGAATTCTACCAACGTCTACATTCTGAAATTGATCAAACATGCAATCAAGATGTATGGGTATTTACTGGTGATTAGAATGCAAAGGTTGAAAACAAAGAAGGAAAAGATGCTCTTGATGATAGGAATAATGATGAGATTGCATAATAGAATTTTGCAAGAACAATCATTGAAAATATCATTTTTAAACAGCATAAATGATGACTGTACACATGGACATCACCAGATTCAAATGCACAAGCCTCTTCTTGGAAACCCTAGATTTGGAAACCCTCAGTCCAGTGTTGATCATCTGTGCTACGTATTACAACTAACTCAACAGCACTTAACAACAACAATGGGAAGAGATGGTGGAAAAATTCCATATCATCAGCCAAAACAAGGTCAAGGGCAGACTGTGGAACAGACCATCAGTTTCTCATAGGCAAGCTCAGGCTCAAGTTGAAGAAAATGAAAAGAAGTTCACAAGAGTCAAAATATGACCTTTAAAGTATCTCACCTGAGTTTGGAGACCATCTCAAGAACAGATTTGATGAAATACACACTAATGACTAAAGATGAAAAAAGCTGAGAGATGACATCAAGAACATCATACAGGAAGAAAGAAAAAGATCATTAAGTAGATAAGAAAAAAGGAAAAGACCAAAATTGATATAAAAAGAGAATCTGAAACTTGCTCTCCAGCATAGAGATTGTAAAGCAAACAGAAGAAATTAGGAGGTAAAAGAGCTGAACAGAAAATTTCAAAGGGTAGCTTGAGAAGACAGTCAAGGAATTATAATGAAATAGGGAAAGACATGGATTTAGAAAACAAAAAGGAAAGAACACACTCGGCATTTCTTAAGCTAAAGAAAGTGAAGGAAAAAAATCAAGCCTTGACTTTAAATATTGAAGGATTTTGTGGGCAAAATGTTGAATGATACAGAAAGTATCAAAACACACAGAGTCACTGTACCAAAAAGAAATGGCCGATGTTCAACCATTTCAAGAGTTAGCATATGATCAACAGCCTATGGTACTGGAAGAAAAAGTCCAGGATATATTGAAGATATTGGGAAGACAAAAAGCCCCAGGAACTGATGGAATACAAATTGAATACAGCACCGAATGCACTCACTCATCTACCTAAGAAATTTGGAAAACAGCTCCTTGCTAACTGATTGGAAGAGATCCATATCTGTGCCCATTCCAAAGATAAGTGACTCAATAGAATGCAGAAATCATTGGACATGTCATTAATATCACTTGCTAGTAAAATTTTGCTAAAGATAATTCAAAATCAGCTGCAGCAGTACACTGCCAGAGAACTGCCAGTGGTTGAATCCAAATTCAGATGAAGAAATGGAACTAGGGATATCACTGGGGATGCCACATGGATTTTAGTTGAAAACAGAGAATAACAGAAAGATGTTTGCCAGTGTTTCATTGACTATGCCAATCCATGTCTCCATCTCTTCCTCCATCTCTGGTGTTGCTTCTTCTCTGCACAAGGTCCCTCATTCTGCTTGTGCTCTTCTCCCTTGATGATCTTAGGGTCCTCTGTTTCTGGACTGTAGGATTAACTAATCCCCAGTTTTTGTTACAAAATTTCTACCCTTACAATTATGACAGTCACAATTAGTCATGATAACAATTACTCACTATTGAATCAAAAGAATCTTATCCCCATCTCTTTTAACCAGACTCATCTATATAAGATGAAAACTATTCAATGGGAACTCTATCTTCCTCCACACCCTCTTAAACTAAACTCCCTCTTGAAACCTTGTAAGACAGTCATTTCATGCCTTATTGTCCCCTGATTGTAGGTAGCCAATGTCTAAGTTACCTCCCCCCATCTACCCTCTACACAGAGGGGATAGCATTGATACTTGATGTGAAGACACCTTCCTTCTTTGTTGTTATTTTGAGCTACTACCACCATGAATGGAGCTCTGGTAGCGTAGTGGTTACGAATCGGGCTGCGAACCTTAAGGTCAGCGGTTCGAAACTACCAGCTGCTCCACGGGAGAAAGATGAGGCTTT
>NW_006408613.1:7587758-7590748 GCF_000296735.1 Chrysochloris asiatica | reverse complement strand
AGGCTTGAATTTTTTCTTCAGTTCCCCTAGCTTGGGAAATGCTGAGCATGTTCTTCCTTTTTGGTTTTCTGATTCCAGATCTTTGCACATTTTGTTGTAATATTTGGCTTTATCTTCTTGAGCTCATCTTTGAGATTTTCTGTTCAGCTCTTGGACCTCGTCATTTCTTCCATTTGCTTTAGCATCTCTATGCTGGCTAGCAAGTTTCAGAGTCTCTTCTGACATCCATTTAGACCTTTTCCTTCTTTCTTGTCTTTTTAATGACTTTTTACACTCTGCACATATGATGTTCTTGATGTCATCCCACAACTCTTCTGGTCTTCGGTCTTTAGTGTTTAATGTATCAAATCTGTTTTTAAGATGATCTCTTAATTCAGGTGGGATATATCCAAGGTCATATTTTGGCTCTCGTGGACTTGTTTTCATTTTCTTCAACTTCAGTTTGAATTTGCATATCAGTAATTGATGGTCTGTTCCGCAGTTTGCCCCGGCCTTGTTTGCTGCCTATTACAAACAAAATAGTAGATCCATTGCTTTTATGCTATTAAATTCATGTTTTCAGTTAATCAAGCTGACCAGAATGGTTCAGGTGGAAAGATAGTGGAGACATTTCCTTAGATACTAACGGGCCTGTGGAAAGTGTCTTTATAACTTTCCCATGAACCACTATGGGAAATTGAAAAACACAATATGATCACGTCCAAGAGGATTTGCTTATGTTCAATTTGAGGATGTTTGTGATGCCGAAGATGCTTTACATAATTTGGACAGAAAATGGATTTGTGGATGTCAAATTGAAATCCAATTTGCACAAGGAGATTGGAAGACACCAAATTCAATGAAAACCAAGGAAGGAAAAATGTGTACAGTTCTATACGCCATGATGATTATGATAGATACAGACATTCTAGTAGCTGAAGTTATGAAAGGAGATCAAGAAGTCACTCTTTTGATTACAACTATAGAAGATCTTATAGTCCTAGAAACAGTAGACCAACTGGAAGACCACGGCTTAGCAGAAACCATTCCAAACTGCAGCTGGAATACCCAGTACAGTTCTGCTTACTATACTTCAAGAAAGAGCTGAGAAAGCAGAAATAGAATGTAAGAAGGGCAGTTCAAACAACCAAAAGGTGGGTGGAAGGTGCTGCAGTATAGATACTGTACGAATATATTGACTCTGGTGTGAAAAGATAAAAGAATGTTATCAAAAGCTACATGGAATAATTGAAGTCCCTTCAAGTTTGAAAGTAAGCATTTTAGGACAAATAAAAGGAAATTCAACTGTGTACTTGTGAAAACTAATCCCTAAATATGAATAGGTTTCTACTGATTCATGTGTAATAGGTCCATAATAAATTATTGAAAACTAGGATGTCTGAATATTCAGGAAGACAGCCATAGTCTTGCTTACAGTACCTCTATTGTTCTGTCTCAACCTGAATTAGGTGGAAAAAGGAAGGGTCCAATACAAATTTTTTCTTGGTTGTCTTAAAAAGTCAGTTCCCTTTTGTGTGTGTGTGTGTGTGTCTCTGTGTGTGTGTGTGTGCTATTGACAAACTTTGTCATTGTTTATTCTGTTGCCAGTGTTTTGCTTAATTGTTTGCTTTGTTGGCATCTTGAATTTATTTTCTTGTATGCCACATGCTGTTAACATCTTTCTTAAACTCTTATTTACCAGATAATTTCAAATATAATACTTGACAGCCAATTAAGAGTCCTCTCTTCTCGCCTCTGTCATAGTCAGTATATTCAGCAAACATTTGTTGAGCCCTTAGTTTGGGCAACATATTGTCTTGGGAGAAAAGTAGATTATTTTCAATAAATGTCTACTGAGCACAATCAAGTGAATCATTACAATGTGGCTTCATTGGTTTGTTTGAGGTGTGTTCATAATAATAGTTTACACCACTCTTTTTAATGTGATTGTAAACCCCAATATGTTATCAAAGATAAGTAATTTTGTCGTTATCTGCCATTTTATTTATCGGTATTTCTGTTTACATCCATCCCACTAATACAAATGATGAGAAAATTGATTTGTTTAAATTGTAATAAACTGATTTATTGTGTAGTAGCTATGATATTCTAGAGTTATATTAAATTGTTAACTCTGTCTCCTCAAAGACATATTAGGAAATAACCCCCAAAATAAGTATTTACCTTTGCATTATATATAAAGGGAGAGACTCTGGGTGCTAAAATTATATTGAGGGAGAAAGAACTGTTATCCCAACTGATTTAGTATGTTCTGCAATTGAGAAAATGTTCACCAAATTTACTTTGTAGTGATTTACATGTACATTTTATAGGGGACATGTTCTGTGTATAGTGGATAAATAACTTTTTTAGTATCACACACACCAAAAAATGAGCACCTGCTACATCAATAACTTAATTATGACCTGAAGTTAGAAAAACTATTTCTGACTCCAAATTAAGGTCTTTGGTTGGGGGCTTTCATATTAGTCTCAGAATCATCTTTATTATCTTTACCTTGCAACATCTTTCCATAATTCAAGAGTAGAGGAAAATAAGATGAAATTTATTTCAAAGACCCAACAATTGTATTTCTACCACATTGTTGACTTTTGTTACCCTCAAGTCTTTATAATACCATTTAATCCAACCTAGATAACACTACACACGTCTTTTTGTTTTTCTCATAATTCTAAAGGGACAAAGTAGGATTTCAACTCCCATGAACTTAAGTGATTGTTTTACTGGTTATCCATAATAACCTTCATAGATATACAAGAAAACACTTGCATACTCACTAAATGTTTTTATGTAACTATTTCAGTACAACTAACACTCTCAATCCACCACTCTTCTGTCAGTTTGTTGTACTGTGATGGCTTGTGAGTTGCTGTGATTCTGGAAGTTATGCCACGGGTATTTTAAATACCAGCAGAAACATCCACGGTGGGTAGGTTTGAGATGAGCTTCCAGACGAAGACAGACTAGGAAGAGTGACAAACTACTTCTGA
>NW_006408613.1:7584281-7587658 GCF_000296735.1 Chrysochloris asiatica | reverse complement strand
TAGGTCAAGTTTATCAAATTATAGCAATTTATCCTCATTTCCTTTATCAAAAATTGTTTTTGTTGTTTTTTTTTTTTCTTCCTCTAGTTGAGTTGTAATTATCAAGCAATCGAGGGTAGGTCAAATGGGTACTATCTACAACTTTGGGTGTTCTTGTGCGTCTCCCCTCATTTCATATCAGATGGATGCTTTATTCTCAGCTCTAGCTCTCTGTGGCTATGTCCTTGTCTATGGGCTCAGGTGTCCCAGGTCTCACCACACTTGGACCAACCAGCTCTTCCTCTTCTCTCTCTCATCTCCAGGTCAAAGGGAGTCTATGGAATGTGGTTTAACTCAGCCCATTTCTTCATTGCTGCCTTTCCCCCTCTTCCACTCACCAGTAGACCAATGTGGTCACCAGCAAGCTTGCATGCCTGCTCATATGTTCCCTTTGAGTTTCAATCTTAGAGGGGGTTTGTCCTGAAGTGACTTGATTGCTTGCCTTGATGGTTTCCCAGTGAACAACTTGCTTACTCTTGTAGTAGCCAATCATATTGCCATTTTTGTTTTTGTTTTTTACTGATGATCTTTCTTTGAAGATGTATCTTCTGTCACTCTAGCTGTTCAAGGCAGGTCTGCTTGTCATTTCTCATGGAAATGTCCCATCTCAGAAGGTTCTAGATGGGGCTCAGGATTCCACCTAAGGTCCTATACACTGCAAAGGCTCCACATGAGGCCTATTTCACTGGGCAAGTTGTAGAATCCCTTTTAGGTATTCCAATCAGTTATATGCTGAAGATGGGCATATAAACTTTTTGTAATCATGTTTCCTGACATTCCTTTCTATCCCACTCAAGTGTCTATTTTACAATAGTAGCCAAGGGAAACCAATATTAAAAGTCAGCCATCATAATATTATTTCCCCTCTTCAGACTATGCCTCGATCCCTGTGTCACAGAGCCCTGTTGTTCCAAGGTTGAGCATACGTCACTATTTACCTCTGTCCCATTTAGCCCATGCAAACCTGTCTCAGTGTTCCCCTATCTACCTTGTTCTTCCCCCTCCTCCTTCTTGCGTATTGCCCTCCCCAACACTCAAACTATGATGTGTCTTATGCAAAGACATTTGACAGTTTGGATTTTAACAAATTATGGATAACATTGAAAAAATGTGTAATCCAAAACACTTAATTGTGTACATAGACCAAGAGGCAGTTGTTCAAACAGAGCAAGGAGTCACTGCCTGGTTTAAAATCAGCAAAGACTTGTGCCAGTGTTGTATTCCTTCACCATACCTATTAAATCTGTATTTGAGCAAATAATCTAAGAAGCCAGATTATTTGAAGAAGAACTTGACATCAGGATTGGAGGAAGACTCATTAATAACCTGTGATATTAAGATGATACAACCTTGCTTACTAAAAGTGAAGAGGACTTAAAACACTTACTGAAAAGGTGAAAAATCATAGCCTTCAATATGGTTTTCACCTCAGTGTAAAGAAAACAAAAATCCTCACCAATGGACCACTAAATTATCTAATAATAGATGGAGAAAAGATTAAAATTGTCAAAGACTTTATTTTGCTTGGAGTCACAGTCAACCTTCATGGATGCTGCAGTCAAGAAATCAAACAATGTATCACACTAGGAAAGTAAGCTGTACAAAACCTCTTTAAACTGTTCAAGAACAGAGATGTAAGTTTGAGGCCTTAGGTGTGCCAGACCCAAGTCATGGTATTTTAAATAGCCCCACATGTATTTGAAAGTTGAACAATGAATAAGGAAGGCCATAGAATAATTGATGCATTTGAGCTATGGTTTTGTAGAAGAAGAATAAAAATACCATGGACTGCTAGAAAAACAAACAAACGTGTGCTGGAAGAAGTGCAGCCAGAATGCTCCTTAGAAGCCAGGATAGTGGTATGAGGTACCAGGGTCTGCAGGAGGACATTATACTTGGTAGAGTGGAGGGTCAGAAAAAAGGAAGACCCCCAAATAGATGGATACTCACAGAGCAGCAGCAATGGGTTCCAGTGTAATGATTGTGAGCTATGTACAGGATCGAGCAGTGTTCCTTTTGTTGCAAATAGTGTCACTATGAGTTGGAACCAACTGGACATCACCTAACAAAACCAACATAATGGTGACTTGAACAGTGCGGTGATATCTTTTATAAAACAGAAAAATTAACAAGAGGTATTTTCCTTTGATTTTAAAGTAGTTTACTCATGAATCCAAACATTCACTGTAAAGAAATTCCTGATCAAAACGAAAACAGCAAGAGATTTTTCATTCATTTAAAATTACTAATCCTTTCCTTCTTATTCTAAACTATTGGTGGTGGTGGTGGTTAAGGAGCTCTGGAAGCATAGTGGTTATGAGTCGGGCTGCCAACCTCAAGGTCAGCAGTTCAAACCACCAGCTATCCTGCAATAGACAGATGAGGCTTTCTACTCCCAGTTAGATGCCGTTAAGTCAATTCCTTGTCATAACAATCCTATGCACAACAGAACAAAACACTGCCCAGTCCTGCACCATTGCCACACTGGTGATGCTTGAACCCATTATTGCTACCACTGTGTCAATCCATCTTGGTTGGGATCTTCCTATTTTTCACTATCCCCCTACTTTACCAAACATGATACTCTTCTCTCCAAATAGATGCCCAAAGTATGTGAGACAAGTCTGTCCTTGCTTCTAAGGTGAATTTTGGGTGTACTTATTCCAAGACAGACTTGTTTGTTCTTCAGGCAGTTGATGGTATTTTCAATATTCTTCTTCAACACCATAATTAAATGCATCAATTTTACTACTGTCATCTTATTCACTATCCAACTTCCATATGAATATGGTGTTTACTTTAGTAACAAAGAAATAAGAACACAATTGTATATATAACTTTAAAAACAATCCCTCATTTTAATATTGAGGTTATCTAATTGGAGAGAAAAGTGTTTCTCTTGCAGCATATTATTATGAAGTAGTTCTACCATATCTCAGTTGGTGGTGTTTACTGCCATTGAGTCAGTTCTGACTCATAATGACACTTTGTGGTATTTCCAAGGAGCAACTGGTAGATATGAACTGCTGACCTTTTGGTTCATAGTCCAATGCTGACCATACAGTACCACACCATTGCTGCCTTTGTTGTTCTTGTTAGATGCCATCAAGTCGGTACTGACTCACAATGACCTTATGCACAGCAGAATGAAACAATGTCCAATCCTGGGCCAACCTCACTACTGTTGCCACACTTGAGTCCATCAATGCTGCTACCTGGCCAATCCATCTCATTGGGAGTCTTCCTCTTTTTCTCTGACTCTCCATGTTACCAAACATGATATCCTTCTCCAGCAACTGGTCCCTCCTGACAATATGTCCAAAGTATGAGAGATGAAG
>NW_006408613.1:7582958-7583691 GCF_000296735.1 Chrysochloris asiatica | reverse complement strand
TGTTAATGAGTCTTCCTCCAATCCTGATGCCACGTTTTTCTTCATAGAACCCAGCTTCTCAAATTATTTGCTCAGCATACAGGTTGAATAAGTATAGTGAAAGAATACAACCTTGTCACACACCTTTCTTAATTTTAAACGTTCAGTGTTCCCATGTTCTGTTGGAACAACTGCTCTTGGTCCAGGTACAGATTCCTTCTGAGTACAATTAAGTGTTCTGGAATACTCATACTTTGCAATGTTGTCCATAGCTTGTCATGATCCACGCAATCAAAAGCCTTTGTGTATCCAATAAAGCACAGGTAAACATCTTTCTGATATGCTCTGCTTTCATCCAAGATCCAGCAGACATCAACAATGATATCTCTCATTCCACAGCCTCTTCTGAATCCGGCTTGAGCCTCTGGAAGTTCTCTGTCTATGTATGATTGTAGACATTTCTGTATTACCTTTAACAAAACTTTACTCGCTTGAGGTATCAAAGAGATTGTCTGATGATTTCTGCATTTCCTTGGGTTACCTCTCTTTGGAATGGGGACAAATATGGATCTCTTCCAATCAGTTGGCCAGATAGGTGTCTTCCAAATTTCTTGGCATAGATGAGTGAGTGCCTCCTGTGCCGCCTCACTTTCTTGAAAGATTTCAATTTTTATTCCACCAGTTCCTGGTGACTTGTTCATTGCCAGGTCCTTCAATACACCTTGGACTTCCTGCCTGAGTATCATTGGCTCTT
>NW_006408613.1:7561328-7579897 GCF_000296735.1 Chrysochloris asiatica | reverse complement strand
CACAACTCAAAATGAAGAGAAACAGCTGTAAACATCCATTAATAATTGGAACATGGAATGTACAAAGTATGAATCTAGGAAAATTGGAAATTTTCAAAAAATGAAATGTAATACATAAACATGGCTATCTTAGGCATTAGTGAGCTGAAATGGACTGGTATTGGCCATTATGAACCTGACAATCACATGGTTTCCTATGTTGTGAATAACAAATTGAAGAGAAATGGTGTTGCATTCATTGTCAAAAAGAACATATCCAGATCAGTCATGAGATAAAATGCTGTCTGTGATAGGATAATATCCATGATCTACAGGGAAGCACAGTTAATACCACTACTATTCAAGTTTACACACCAACCACTAAATCCAGTGAGAATGAAATAGAAGAATTCTACCAACTTTTTCCATCTGAAATTGATCAAACATGCAATCAAGATTCATTGATAATTACTAGTGGTTGTGATGCAAAGGTTGGGAACAAAGAGGAAGGATCAGTAGTTGGAAAATATGGCATTAGTGATAGAAATGATGCTGGAGAATGCATGGTAGAATTCTGCAAAATCAATTATTTATTCATTTCAAATACCGTCTTTAGACAGTGTAAGAAAAGATTATACACATGGACCTCAGCAGATAGAATATACAGATGCTAAATTGACTACATCTGTGGAAAGAAACAATGGGAAAGCTCCATATCATCAGTCAGAACAAGGGCAGGAGCACATTGTGGAAAAGACCATGAATTGCTCATACGCAAATTCAAACTGAAGCTGACGAAAATAAAAACAAGTGCACGAGAGCCAAAATATGACCTTGCGTATAAGAGTTGTGGGATGACATCAAGAACATCAAACAGGAAGAAACCAAAAAGCCATTAAGAAGACAAGAAAGAAGGAAAAGTTCAAAATAGTTGTCAGAAGACACACTTATGGTAGCAGCAGTCAAGAAATCAAACGATGTATTGCATTAGGCAAATCAGCAGCACAAGACTTTTTTTAAAGTGTTGAGGAGCAAAAATGTCAGCTTGAGGACTAAGGTGCACCTGACCCAAACCATTGTATCTTCAATAACTTCATTTGCATGCGAAAGCTGGAGAGTCAATAAGGAAGGTCTGGTAACGTAGTGGTTACGAATCGGGCTGTGAACCTCAGAGTCAGCAGTTCAAAACTACAAGCTGTTCCACAAGCTAAAGGTGAGGCATTCTGCTCCTATAAAGATTTAAAGCCTAAGAAACCCTGTACAGGGTTGCTATGAGTCTGAACTGACTCCATGGCACATAACAACAACAATAGAATAATTGATGCATTTAAAAGGTATGGTGTTGGTAGATAATATTGAAAGTGCCATGGGCTGCCAAAAGAACCAACAGATCCATGCTGGAAGAACTGCAGACAGACTGCTCCTTGGAAGCCAGGATGGCTAAACTTCGTCTCTCATACTTAGGATGTATTGTCAGGAGCGACCAGTCGCTGGAGGAGGAAGGTAAGGTGGAAGGTGAAAGGTCAGAGAAAAAGAGGAAGACACTTAACGAGATGGATTGGCCAAGTAGCAGTATCAATGGGCTAAAGCATGGCAACAATAGTGAGGTTGGCCCAGGATGGAGCAATGTTTCGTTCTGGTGTGCATAAGACGAGTGTTGGTCATCTTTCATTCTTCATACATATTGTCAGGAGGGACCAGTTCCTGGAGAGGGATATCATGTTTGCTAAAGTGGAGGGTCAGAGAAGGAGAGGAAGACTCCCAGTGAGATGGACTGGCAAAACGGCAGCATCAATGGGCTCAACTGTGGCAACAATTGTTAGGTTGGCCCAGAAATGGGCAGTGTTTCATTCTGTTGTGCATAGGTTCGCTGTAAGTCTGTACTGACTCGATGGTATCTAACAACAAAACAATTTCAATATTATTGATTAAAAACTTTGACTAAGTATGTGATCACACAATTTATTGCACAAACTGGAACACTTCTAAAGGTAAAAAGTGATTATTAATAATTTTGCTAAGACTAGAGGGCCTGTGAGATCTATGATTGAAATATACTGGTAATCATCTCTAGTCTACTACAATTTTTGCTGTTAAGTTCTTTGGAGTTACTTCTGACTCATAGTGACCCATTCCAATTAGAACAATAATAAACATTATTTGGTCAGGTTAGCTGACATGGACCTAGAGGGAATTCTTGCTGTTCTGTTCTACTCTAGGTTTCTTGCAATCCATATACTGTAAATCATTTAACTTGTGATACATGCTTTCATTTAAAATATTGTTTTTGAGGACATGTGAAGAGAATATTTTTGAACATATTTCTGTACTAAATAGAGCATTATATATCTCCTTGTTATGTTTCATGATTGTTTGCATTTTTTAAAAGTCTTTGGTAGATTTTGTTCCAAGTAAGGTACATGTTAGTGAATGTATCCACAGAAGAAAAAAAAAAAATTTAGTATGTTTATAAACAAATTTTGCATAAAACATAGGGTTTCAACCCAAAAGAGTCACTAAACTTATGCTACTGTAGAATCAAGTTTCTTATCATTTGATGTATTGCTGTCTTGTCTTTATAGCAACGATTGCATCAACCTGCAATGATCCAGGTATGCCTCAGAATGGTACCCGCTATGGGGATAGCAGAGAACCAGGAGATACCATCACATTCCAGTGTGACCCTGGATACCAGCTCCAAGGGCAAGCTAAAATCACCTGTGTGCAACTGAATAACCGATTCTTTTGGCAACCAGATCCTCCTACATGCATAGGTATATGTAACAGAAAATTTTATATTTGGCAACAAATGCATGTTAGCACTAAAATTGCTTCTATAAATGTATTATTTCTTTTGAACTGTTTCTCAAGAGTTTCTTATATACCCTCAGGTTCTTTGAGACTGTATTTGTAGTTTACAGTTATGCTTTAAATCTTATTTTATTAGATGAAATAAAGAAAATCATTCACATAATATTACAGTTACTGGTATTTATCTAACAATTACTTTCTTTAACAAATCTTGCACAACTACATATCAGTTAAATTAGCCTAACTTAAATTTCTGGGTTGCTTAAAATTCATAACCTTACCATTGCTTTAAAAATTTTTTAATATAGAAACATGCCTTAAGCAAAACCTACCCACTGAAAAATGCTTTCCCTTATGGATGGTTATTCTATCATATCAGTATAATTTTAAATAGAATCCTGAAAATGAGAAACTCTATCACTTATGTAAAAATGAAGATAAAAGTAAAAGTTATTTTTAAAATTCATTAGAATTTTATAGTTTGTCATTATTAAAAGGATAACAATTATTTCTGCAAACTATAATTTAGCCTACTAGCTAAAAGATAACGTTATCTTTCATGTGGTTTTAAGGTAGCAAACATTTTTTATATAAAAATAGAGATTGCATGTAGATTGTCTCTTCATTCATTTAAATATTTCACTATAAAATCACTATTCAGAATATTTCCTCTTAACTTTAAGAAGAAAATCTTCTAAACTTTATTATTTTAATAAACTATCATATTTTAAGGAGCTCTAGTAAAGTAGTGGTTACAAATAGGTCTGCTAATCTCAAGGACAGCAAGCAGTTTAAAACGATCAGCAGTTTCACAGGAGAAAGATAAAGTGTTCTGCTCCTGTAAAGATTTACAGCTTCAGAAATCCTATACAGGGTGGCTATGAGTCAGAACTGGCTCCATAGCATATAACCAGCCATCATATTTTAGGAGTCTTTGAGCAGCACTGTGCAAGCAGCGCTGAACTAGTAAGCTCAAAGTCAGTGGTTTAAACCCACCTGTCTCTCTCCTTGAAAACATTATACAGGGTCGCTATGAGTTGGAACTGACTTGACAACATCACATTTTAATATTTATTCCTTATAATCTGTTGAAAATGTAAATTTTAATTAACCTGAAAAGAGAGGAAGTAATAATGAATGACATATGTCTGTAGTTAATGGGTCATGCCATACATTCCATATAAGGTAAACTTGTAAGGGTTTTTACCATTTAAAATGGTTTTTATTGTCATATACACAGTAGTACAGAAATTTTCAGTAGACCTGGAGAGTTATTTTGCACAGCTTTTAACTTTTTACAAAGTACTTATCTTATCTTAGTATTCTGAAAATAGATGAGTTTTGATAGCTTTGCTTATTAGCATTCTCAACCTTGTCTGAGAGCTATCCATGTATATTTAATGTTTTGTGCTGCATTTACATTTTATAACTTTGTGAGCATAGTCATGCATTTTATTTCAAGCTGAATGAATCACCAGGAGATGTGCAAGATATCTGTGTATTTATTTTTTGTAAAGTAATAATCTATAAATGCAGCAATCATTTTAAACCTATATTTAAAGTAGGAAATAGCTTTATTTTTCCTTTTTTCATATGTTTAAAACTCATGAAGGACTTGGTTAAAAATCAATGCAACTCCAAATTAATCTCATAAAAGGCAACAACTAAAAAATTAATTTAAACAAGTACCTATTCAATTTGACCATCTTCCCAACTAAGATATAGTCTTTGGTTGGTCCATTCCTTATTTACCTAGTTTTGATAAGCAGTTCAATAGTTCTATTCTCAGTAAAGAAAATAGATAATATTCCTCTGTCTTCAATACAAGCTCCAAGTAGGAGCTAAAATTACTTGTCACAATTGAATGAGGCTGGTGTATCATTGTGGATTAAAACGCTGAATTGCAAAATCAATTTGAACCAATTCAAGCTCACCAGCTGCTCCATGAAAACCCTATACAGGGTTGCTATGGGTCGGAACTGACTCAATGGAATTTAACAACATTCATTTGGCATCCTGATCTACCCATGCACATTGATATTGGATAACTAAGAGTGGAAAATATGTATTTGGAAATAACAAACATCATCTTTTCATTAAATTGTACATCTATTATTTTGGGTTTTTGTTGTTGTTGTTGTTGTTTGTTTTTTTTGGAAAGAAGCCCATTGATCGCTTGTAAAAAACTATTCCAATGGATATTTATGGAAATTAACCCACCATTAATATACTGTAGGCTCCTTCCTCCCATTTCAAATGTAAAAGTAAAAAAGAGTTGCTGTCCAGACTCACGGAGACTCCATGGGTTACAAAGATGAACTGATCTATAGAGTTTTATGGTTTGTGATTGGAACTCATTCAGTGGCTCTGTAGAAGGAAAATCTGGTGAATTGCTTCCTTAAAAATCATAACCAAGAAAACCTACAGCGAAATCCTACTCTGTAACACATGGGGTCTTTATGAGTGAGTGGGAGCCAAGACAACTAAAAATAACAACAGTCTTTATGGATGCGGATGCCAGGGTTTTGACTCCTGGTACCTTAAGTGGATTCAAACAGTGAATTTTTAAGTTTCTGACTGCAAGCTACTTTCTCCATCCCACAGTTCACAACCTACTGTCATCCATTTGATTCCAACTTATAGAAGCCCTACGTAGGGTTTCTGAGACTATAAATATGAAAGTCTACAACTGCATCTTTCTGCCAAAGAGTGACTGATGGATTTGAACTGCCCACCCTGTTATTAGCAGCCTAATCCCTAAATACAAAGACACTTGACATTTTTCCACTGAGCATAGGTAAATTAAGTGTGTTTTAGCAGATCTTGTCTAAGCACTTACCTAAATTCTGTTCTGTTGACCCATAATATTCGTTTTGCTTTGCAATAACTTTTTCCCTCTTTAAAAATAAAACATGTTTATTTTGAAACTTTTATAAACTATTGAAAACAAAAACACAAAACCAAACTCATTGTAGTCAAATTGATATAAGTTATAGCATTTTACAACAACATAGGCGTTATATAGTTAAGCAAAAAGAGGAGAAAAACAGCTGCAATCTTTTTACCTGAAGATGATTATTATTAACTTTGTTTTGTTAAGTGCCTTCAAGTATGTGTTCTGACTCTTAGAGATCCTTTCTTGAGTTTCCAAAGAACAACTGGTGGATTTGAACTGCTGACTTTGTGGTTCACAGTTCACTGCTGATCCTACAGTATTTTATCCAGTATTTTATACATACAAGGGAGTTTCAGAAAAGTTTGTGAAAAATGGAATAGAAAATAATGGAATTTTTCCCCTGAGCTTTTTAAAGCCTCCTTCTATGTAATCTATGTTTAAAATATTTGTAAATTACATCATCCTGTATTATTACTTTATAAATTGTACTTTTTACTTACAAATGTATGGTAAGTACCATTGTGTGTCTGTGTGCTATTGTGTATTTTCTACTATTTAAGTACTAATGATTTACAGTATTTCTTTGTGTGTAATACTAATATTTATTTCATTTGTTCATTATTTTAGATTTAGGTTGTTTCATTTTTTCCCTATTATTCTGATTTCTGCATATGCCCTTGTTTCAAAATACATTGTTCATTATTTACAAATGAAATATTTCTAAAATTTACAGATTTCTAGGCTTTAAAAGCATGTGTTGACACTCCTCGTAGAGGCTACACCAATTTACCCTGATTTTAGCCATGAATGATAAAGGTTTATTTCCCCTACTAAAAAATTTTTTAAAAGACTAGATATGATGCTTTTTTAATTTCATAATTTAATATACTCAGAAAATGATGTTCCTTATTGTTTTGGTTTGCATATTAAACTAACCATGAGAATGAGCTTTTTTTCATTAGTCAATTGGCCATTTAAATTTGTTCTTCACTGATTTTCCCTTTTATTATTAGTGCATTTTCCAGACTTTTAATGTTTTTGTTTTAGAAAATGTTTTAAACTCTCATCTGTTTTATATGCTGCAAATATTTTCACCAGTATTATCATTTGTTTTTATAATTTGCTTGCAGTATAATTTGATGCCCTACTTTTTTCAATCCTCAATGTACTCCTATGAAACAGTCCTATGATGAAGAGGATCTTTCTTTTTCCATTTTTAAGCTGAATTAAATAGGACTGACCCTCCAGTCCAAAGAATTCTTTAAAAACCTGTTGCTGTCTAGTCAGTTACAGTTTATAGGCTGGTGCAGTACAGCAGAATTGTGTTCCATACAGTTTTCAGTGGCTGATTTTTTCTTTAGCAGATCTCTAGGTCTTTCATCCAAGGCACTCCTACTTTGTAATTCTGAGTGAATTTGAGTCATAATTAGATTACAATTCTCCATAATTAGATTCCATTTCTTGTATTATCCACAATCCCTTGACCTTAACTCCAAATTCTAAAGAGCTATAAAAACTAAAATTTATCATAGGTTTTCAAACTTAAACAACTAAATGTAATACAAACAGAAGGTAGCAAACTTACTTGGTCTAATAAATTGTTAATGTTGTTTGTTAGGTGCTATCGAGTCAGTACTGGCTCATAATGACCCTATGCACAACAGAACGAAACACTGCCCAATCCTGGGCTAGCCTCACAATTGTTGCCAAGCTTGAGGGCATTGATGCTGCCGCATTGCCAATCCATCTTGCTGGGTTCTTCCTCTTTTTCTCTGACTCTCCACCTTACCAAACATGATATCCCGCTCCAGTGACTGGTCCCTCCTGACAATACGTCTAAAACATGAGAGATGAGGCCATCCTGACATCCAAGGAGCACTCTGGCTGCACTTCTTCCAACACAGATATGTTTGTTCTTTTGCCAGCCCACGGTATTTTCAATATAAATGCTATGATATAAAGTGTGTTCTTTACAGACTATTACCACGTTTGAGGTATGATTATTCTAGTATTTTGATGCAGAATAAGTGATGTGTTTCATTAGAGATTTGGCTTCAAACCTAGATGGATGAGATTGTATATATGTCCTTAAATGTTTGGATAAAGGGTTGTGGATTTATATGAAGTTTAATCTTTATATCCATTAATTTTGGAGACTTTCCTAGTGTCACTAATTTGTGCTTTTCCACTAAAGTCTAATCTTATCCTAAATATTTTTCAAGTTCTCTAATTAAATCCTAATGAACCTAAAATAAAGAATACCAGACCAAAGAAGAGCACAAACAAGGCAAGACAATAGGACTTTATTACATTGTAAAGCCTTTGAAAGTGCCTCTTGGGATGTGTACTGATAAGAAAAAATATCCCCCTTGTTTTTTCTCTTAAATCATTATTTACATCATATCTCTGAACTCTTCTTACTACTGGTTGTATCCTGTATAGCCCATGACCTGAATCTGTCATTTTTTATCTTTCAAACCTGCATGAAGGAGAACCTTCTTAGTTCTCTCTTGTTGTTGTTGTTAGGTGCCATCAAGTTGGTATTGACTCATAGAGACCTTATGCACAGCAGAACAAAACACTGCCAGATCCTGGGCCAACCTCACAATTGTTGCCATGCTCAAGCCTATTGATGCTGCTACTTTGCCAATCCATCTTGTTGGGGTCTTCCTCTTTTTCACTTACCCTTGACCCTACTAAACATGATATCCTTCTCCAGCGACTAACAATATGTCTGAAGTATGAGAGACGAAGTTTGGCCATCCTGGCCTCCAAGAAGCACTCTGGGTATACTTCTTCCAACACAAATCTGTTTGTTCTTTTGGCAGCCCATGTCACTTTCAATATTCTCCTCTAACACCATAATTCAAAAGCATCAATTCTTCTATGGTCTTCTTTATTCAGTATTCAGCTTTCACATGCATATGAGGTTATTGAAAATACTATGGCTTGGGTTAGGCACACCTTAGTCCTCAAGCTGACATCTTTGCTCTTCAACACTTTAAAAAGTTCTTGTGCAGAAGATTTGCCTAATGCAGTATGTCATTTGATTTCTTGACTGCTGTTTCCATGAGTGTTGAAGGTTGATCCAAGAAGAATGAAATCTTTGACAACTTCAATCTTTTCTCATTGATAAAAATGTTGTTTATTGGTTCAGTGGTGAGGATTTTTGTTTTGTTTACATTGAGCTGCAATCTATACTGAAGGCTGTGCTCTTTGCATTCATCATTGAATATTTGAAGTCTTCTTCATGTTCAGCAAGCAAGTTTGTATCATCTGCATATCTCAGGTTGTTAATGAGTCTTTCTCCAATTCTGATGCCACATTTTTCTTCATAAAACCCAGATTCTTGGATTATTTGCTCAGCATACAGGTTGAATAAGTATGGTGAAAGAATACAACCCTGTCACACATCTTTCTTAAATTTAACCCATTCAGTGTTCCCATGTTCTGTTCGAACAACTGCCTCTTGGTCCAGGTACAGATTCCTCATGAGCACAATTGGCCTTCTTTTGCTCCATGAACACTGCCTCTAACTTGTCCATGCTTCTTATGCTTAACACTGTCAGTATCTACTGCTTAATTCTGGGAAGGGTATTGTCCTATAAAAAACAATAATGTAATATTGTTCTTAAGTGCCATCGAGTTGGTTCTGACTAATAGCACCCTTGTATAGAGTGTCTGAGGCATAGCTGGCGAGTTTGAACCACCAACCTTGTGGTTGAAACCAACCTTGAGGTCGAGTGCTTATCTTACAATGCCACACCAGGGCTCCAATAATATAATTGTTTCTGCATAATTTATAAAATGAAATTGCATAGTAGGGGCATAATTTTAATCATTCTTATCAAAATTAAATTATATTATGCTTATCAAGTATATATCTGTAAATTGTTGTTAAGTGCCATCAAGTTGGTTCCAACTCATAGTGACCCTGTATAGGGTTTCCTAGGAGCAGCTGGTGAGTTTGAACTGCTGATCCTGTGGTTCAAACCTACCTGCTATATTAGTGATGGAGCCGTGGTGTTACTCTGAAGGATAATCTACTGGACTGCAAGGTTAGTTTGATCCATAAGGTCGGTTGTTCAAACTCAGTAGCCACTCCTAAGAAACTCTATACATGGTTGCTATGGGTTAGAACCAACTCAACAGCACTTAACAACAACACATTGGCCATAGGTTGCCTTTGATTAACCTGTGAAATTAAGATTAAAAAAATTTTCACTGAGCATTAGTTATCTTTTTAGTTATAAAAAATCAAACTTTAGGAAAACTAAAGGTGCATTTAAAGACATATCCATTATAGAAAATTGGAAAGCATATTTTTCATCTTACTTTTACTGCCTTCAATTAATTATTTTTTTAAGTCATTTTTTGTGAAAAGGGGGCATTTTAGGGCATTTTTAGGCATTTTTTATCTACTAGTTTTTTTTATAATTGCATATATATGCTATGGAGTCCTGGTGTGGTGCTGTGAGTTAACATGCTGGACTGCAAAGTAAGTTTGAGCCTCAAGGTTGGCAGTTCAAGCTCAGCAGTCTCACCTCAGAAACCCTATTATAGGTCGCTATCGGTCGGAACCAACTCAACAGCACTCAACAACAGCAAAACATATATGATACAGGAAAAAGTATAATATGGGGAAAATACTATAATTAAATAGATATTACATCTTTTTAGAAAACAACTTGAGAAATATTATAGTATTTCATATAAAGAAACTTTAAACAATATTCACACATATATTGAAAGTCCTTTTTGTGTACTTTGGAATGCCACAATATTTTAACACCTTTTACATGATATAAAATTTAAGAGAAATCCTATCTAGTAAATCAAACAATCCTAAACCCTTTCAGAATAACAAAAATTGGCTTATCTTTTAACAGTTCAAATTGTACAACTATTATCTTGCACATTTATTTAAAAATTGATGAGTAAATAAATTGCTATTGCCATATGTGGTGCTTACTTCTAATAATAATATTAAGCATTATCACGAAATAATATTTTTGCATGTAGGGTTCAGCTCAGCCTTTTACTGGTATGAACCCAAAGCCACTATCATCCAGTTGATTTTGTCTCATAGTGAGACCAAAGAAAGCTATAAAGCACACTAGTACTGCTCTTGAGTGTTTCTCAGACTGCAAACCTTTACCAGAGCATACAGCCTCATCTTTCTCCTGCAGAGCACCTGATGGATTTGAAATGCTGATTGTGTAGTTAGCAGCTCAATGCTTGCCTCACAGTATCACCAGGACTTCATGGTATAATCCCTAGTGGTCACTTAAAGATTCCATGTTGTCTTCTCATTTTTGAAAAGTTGGGAAAATAACACAAGTCTTACATAGATACGATGATTGAAGACATTCATCAAATAACATGCATGCATTTATTCAACAGACTTTTCCTGTGTTGTGCTGGGAAATGCGGATACAAGACTAAACAAAAGATAAATGATCTTTCTATCACATAAGAAGTCTTGGTGTGGTGCTGTAGAATAAAGCACTGAACCACAAGGTATGTGGTTCAAACCCACCATTCACTTCTCAGAAATCCTAAACAGGGTTGCTATGAGTCAGAACTGATTCCTCAGCTCTTACTACCAATATGACATGAAGAATGCTTTCCACCATAAGTCAGCAAAAACTTTGGAAACCATTGTTGTAATTAAGTGCCGTCAAGTCGTTTCCAACTCATAGCGACCTGTATAGGGTTTCTGAGGAGTGGGTGAAAAGCTTGAACCATCTACCTTGTAAAACAAAGCATAAAATCATGTTCATAGTGATTGTTTTATTCCCCTGTCCAAGTTTTTTGTTTTTTGATTTGTGTTTTTGTCTGTGTATATGTTATAGAGTACAGGAGATTTAAGTTAATTTATCTAGCTTAATTTAATAAAATTTTAATTTACAGGAAACAAATTATATTTGTTAAATGTTTGAAGATTCTCCCTAAAAGTGGTATGATGACTTACTTAAAATTCATTAACAATTATATGAAAAATATAAAGACATATTTTATGTTAAATTTTTATTTGGATAATTATTTAATAGTTTGATGCTTAGTCTCTTTGAAGAAGAAAATGCTGATGAATGAGCCTTTTTTTCCCCTCAAAAATATAACTGTGTGATGTTTCAGTTCACACTGACCAGCATTTTTCTCTTTCCTCTATTTTCCTCTTTTGTGACAGCTGCATGTGGAGGGACTCTGACTGGCCCGGCGGGCGTTATTTTGTCACCTAACTACCCACAACCATATCCTCCTGGGAAAGAATGTGACTGGAGAATTAAAGTGAACCCAGACTTTGTCATTGCTTTGATATTCAAAAGGTACCATATCTTGTAGAATACCTCTTTTGGGTAGACTTTTTAATGGTATACATAAAAATTACTTCATTTATCATTTCATACAATCTTCAATTCTATCTCCACCTAAGACCTAGATTTATGGCTAATAGGTATTACATGAGCCTGAAAATGAATTCAATTGCTTTGGAACATTCTGCTTGTGCTGGGATTCATAAGAGGAACTAAAAATTACCTTTAAATACTATCTTACACAAATATGTTCTATATGAGAAGGCTTAATTTACAAACTGTTTATGAAAAGTAATGAAAAATATAATATACATGTATTATTCATTGATGTCTCATATTATTTAAATGTGTGGTAGCCAATTCATCTTCACAGCATATTGTGTGAATTTCCAAGGTTAACATTATAAATTATCATTAACAACATTATTATTATCATTAAGGTAGTCATGATTTGCTAAAGCTTTGAAAAGGAAAGCTCCCCAAAATCTGATTGTTCTAGAATCTGGATTATGAGACATAAATCTTTAAAATCCACCTGCTTCTTCTTGTTAATTTAGCTTTTAAAAAATTCAAATGTTTGATTTGTTCCAAAAAGAAAATTCTGTAAGACTATCACATTATTTTAATCATATTGTGGTTGTTAAGTGTCATTGAGTTGGTTCTGACTCACAGTGACCCTCTGTAGGGTTTCCGTAGAGTAGCTGGTGGGTTTGAACTGCCGACATTGTGGTTCACAGTCCAGTGCTGATCTTACAAGATCATACCAGGATCACTTTAATCATATTATGTATGACAATTACGTATCTTTCAAACTTCAATATCTTTTCCAACTTTACACTTTTATTTTTGAATCAAATGAATTGTGAGTGGGTCTATGGACTGCCCTATTGATCACTTACCTATCTAGAGCAAAGGAGGCGTCTACTTATTTTTGGGTTAGTTGAATAAGTCTCCTTTCCTTAGATATTTACATCAATATCTAAGGCCCAGATGTGATTTTTTTTTTTTTTCATTTTCTCCTTCTGATCAATTCTGAGTCAGTAACTTAAACCTCTATGATTTTGAATTTTAAGTAGTTTGATAAGCCAAGTTGTTCAAACTACCAGCTGTTCCACAGGAGAAAGATGAGGCTTTCTGCTCCCATAAGGATGTGCAGCCTTGGAAACCCTGTGCAGGGTCACTATGAGTGGGAATCGACTCTACAGTACTTAACAACAACAACAACAACAACAACAACACTGTCATTAAGCATCTGCATAAACCAGTGAAATTTTCTGGCTATATTTTAAAATATCTTTCTCTCTTTTTTTTTTAATACTAAATTATAGTAGTGTCTTCATTGTAACCAAAAAATACTTCTGTTGTGAGCAAATTACAATTTTTTAAAAAAATTTAAAGTCTGCTAGTGAACACAGAGCCTTATTAGATGTTATGAATTCCATACCTTTCATTTTCAAAGTGACTATTAAGGTTTCTAAAATATCAGTCATTTGATATACATAAGACCATTTTATATAAGAAGTTTTTTTTCACTGTATTTTACATATCTATCATGAAAAAGGGGGGGCGACTAAAAACCTTCATTTCTTAGATTATCCAAATTAACCAACTCCATATCACAGTAAAATGACAGAAAAATAACTTACCTATAATGGTCACGAGTCAGGCGGTCTGCTAACCTCAAGACCAGCGTATGAAACGACCAGCCACTCTGTAGGAGAAAGATGAGGCTTTCGTCTCCCCTAAAGATTTACAGCCTCACAAACCCTATATGGGGTCACTATGAGTCGGAACCGACTCCATGGCACATCCCCACCACCACCACCGTTGTTACCACACGAATCTGAATTGCTTGGGTGGGCACAGGGGAAAATCATCTGGGACCTCAGCATTTGAGACCTATTTAGTAGGCATTTATTAGATGATTGGAATAGAATGTTTAACCACCAAAATGCACAGAATGAACTGTCCTTGGTGGCTGAGCAATCCTAAAAACACTGTTTTAAGTATAAGAAAAAATCAGATATGATTTTTTAGGTAAAGTGAGGGTCCAAAATTTCTAACAATAATGACAAAGAATAATATGACTTGGAGGATATTTGAGCCTAGGGCTCACTGTGGTTTTTGAGTCTTTGGGAAGGATGTTTCATCACCTCCTCCAGACACTGGGGCTCATGCTGTTCACACATTGCTACTGCATTTAAAATTGGTTTAAAAGTTTGGCTTGTATTTGCCTATTATTGTGGCTCAAGGGTATGGGCAGCTAGTATTGCTGTTCGGTGACATTGAGTTTGTTCCGACTCATAGCAACCCCATGTACAATACAAAGAAACACTGTTAGTTCTGTTCAATCCTCACAGTCCTTCCTATTTGAGTGCACTGTTACAGTCACTGTGTAAATCCATCTCACTGAGGATCTCCTTCTTTTCAAATGATCCTCTTCTAAGAAAGAAAACCAGAATTAACAAGTTAAACCATGATTAATTATAAAGTTAGTAGCTATGGTAGCATAATAGATTACAAACTGAGCTACTAACCACAAGGTTCAGTAGTTCGAATCTACCAGCTGCTCCACAGGAGAAAGATGATGCTTCTGGCTCCCATGAAGATTTACTGTCTCAGAAACCCTTTACTGGGTTGCTATGAGTCAGAACTGACTACACAACACATAACCACCACCAGTTGTAAAATTCACTCCCCACTTCTATGTTATGATTATGTTACATCCAAAAAAAAAAAAAAAAATAGAAGATAGAATAATTTTTTTTTCTGTGCCTGATTGTATTCCCAGTGTTAACTAAATAATTTATAACAATAAATGCCCATACTCATTGCTGTCAAGTTGATTCTGTCTTGTAGCAACCCTGTAGAATGGAATAGAAATGCCCCTTATGGTTTCCAAGGCTGTAATCTTTATGGAAATAAACTGTTAACATATTTTTCCTGCAAGACAGCTGATGTGTTTGAACCACCAGCTTTCCGGATGCAGCCAAGCATTTCACCACTGCACCACCAGGATTCCTTTAACAATAGTTAATTATACCTGTATTAGAGGGTGCACCATGATCAGTTTCTAGTAGCATCATTCACAGTTAGCTATTCCAAATAAATTATTATCTCAATCAAACTCTACTTGGTTGATAAAATTCCTGTTGTCCATTCATGCTATGGAATCTACTTTTTTATTCCTTTTTCTGATGCTTATTAGCTTATCAAATAAATAGACTAACAAATCTTATACAACTTATTTTAATAAATACATTCAGAGAGTTAAAACTTGAATGTGTATGTAGGTTTCACATAAATTGAAGTAGCATAATGTAGGCCTGACTTTAGATGATGTAGGTCTCATGACCATTTCCACACTTAGTTGCTTTTTTCAGAATGCTGTCTGAAATTTCAAAACTTGTTTTCTTTTTGCTTTTTTTTTTTTTTAACTTAAATCTCCATGAAAACTAGTCATTTAAGCACGAGCACATTTTGGCAAATATAAAAATCTTGGCCTGTGCCTGTTACCCAGGTAAGGCATCAAATGAAGGACGAGAGTGTGGAAGCTCCAGGAATTGGACCCATGTTACTGACACAAAAAGATCTCCAAATAACAATTAGAGAAAAACTGGAAGGGTTGATCATAATGCATTATTTTACTAACATATTCTATTTTTTTATATTCTGATCATACCAATGTCTTAGATAGTTGAACCAAGTTTAATTTTTTACTCTAAGAGTGTGCACACTTTGAAAGCTTACAGACTCTGCCAACGTTCACATCATAAACAGTACTGACATTTAAAACAGCATGTTTCTTGAGAGCTTTGGTTTTAATTGTTAGGCTCTTGGAGGATTAATAATATTGGATGAGTGAAAGAAGAGACAGAATTCATTATTGGAACTACTAATATTGACATATTTACCTAAGCAAGTAGAGCAATTACATTTTTAAACTAAAAGCAAACAAGCAAAAATAGCAAAAGTTTTCAGATTAGTCAACAACAGAGAGGATGCATATTTTTAAAACGAATACTATAAACACAAAAAATAAATATAACCAGCAATTTATCTCCTTTTAATGCAGTTCTTTCAAACTGCATTTCATTACCAATTCTATAAGCATAAAGAAGAGATATTATGCCTATATTTTTATTATTTATTTTTCTATAGCTATCTTTAAATTCCTGGTGTAGCACCTTAGGATAAGCACTTGACCTCAAGGTTGGGTTGAACCACAAGGTGGGTGGTTCAAATTCACCAGCTGCTCATTGGAAAACCTATACAGGGTTGCTATGAGTTGAAATTGACATGATGGTATGTAACAATAACAACAGTCTTAAAGTATGGAATGTAGCAGTTAGCTTCTAGTAGTAAATGTTATATTTTAAAATAATTGATGTTTCCTAATTATGCATTGCTATTTCTATATTTTATTATTATTGCTATATTTAACTTCTTAGTTGTCTTAATTTTTATGATTATTATTCAAAACAAAATCATAGCAGCACAATGGTTAAAGCACTGGACTACCAACTGAAAGTTTGAGCACATCAGTTGCTCTGTAGGAGGAAGATGTGTAGTCTGGTTATATAAAGTTTTGCAGCCTTGGAAACCATATGGAGCAGTTGTACTCTGTCTTATAGTTTCGCCACAAGTTGTAATCTACTCCATGGAAAGTTTAAAAAAATAATCATCAGTGTACTCTCAAAGATGTTATATACTGAAAGATAAGAAAAATATATATTAAGTAATATTGTAGCTAATATAAAAATATTCATATACTTTTTTATAGTTTCAATATGGAACCTAGCTATGACTTCCTGCATATATATGAAGGAGAAGATTCGAACAGCCCACTTATTGGAAGTTTTCAGGGATCTCAAGCTCCAGAAAGAATAGAAAGTAGTGGAAATAGTCTTTTTCTGGCATTTCGGAGTGATGCATCTGTCGGCTTGTCTGGGTTCGCCATTGAATTTAAAGGTATTATGATCAGTTTAATTTATGTAGAAATGTTTTGCAGCTGGATTCTGGTAATTGCATGGATTTCTTTATGAATTATATCTTTGTTTGCTTCATAAAATGCTAATATATGTCTTGGAAAGTGCTATGTCTCTAGTGTAGGAAAAAATTCAGACATTTCTTGCTTAAAGAAAAAAAAACATGGAGGAGGCATTTTCAAATTTATAAACATGAAAAAATAAATTATACTTTCTTCAATGAAGAGAATTATGACTTTTAAGAATTGTTTATATTTTGTTTTGTTGTTCATTTGTTTCATGAGGATAACTATATTAACATACATAAAAGTGGTTTAATTTATTTATTTTAATGTGAAAAATATCTGTGACCCCTTCCTTTGTCTCTACCACTAGTGTATAGTGATTTTATGAGGAGCTCTTACTCTGGTCATTGAGTCTCCTTTACTCATCAGATCTCTGGATTCTTCACTTTGTTTGAGATCTATCATTTCCTTTTATGAAATTCCAGGAAAAAGAAATAATCCTAACCTCAATATTTTGCTACTGGGTTCATTTAAATAAAATGTATTTATTTTAAATCATTTCTTGTGTTAATAAACAAATCACAAGGTATATTACAATTAGAGAAAAGAACTAACAAATGTAAATTCAAATTAATGAGAGTTTTATAAGTAAATTAATTAAATAAGTATGTAAATTATGAGTTCAAATAGGAGAGAGAAGTTAAAAGAAAATACAGGATGATTTTTTATTTCCATTAACTATTTAAAGATGATTTTAATGGTTTAAAAGTTCCCTAGTAGAGTCTGTGAAAAATAATCAGGAAAATAAATAAAGACAAGAATGATAATGGCATTGCATCAAGCAAAGAACAAGTTCATGGTATAGTCAGGGAAGCAAACTACAGAATGAATTCTTAGATATGGGGAGAAATAGAAGAAGTAACAGGGTTGTTATGCTGTGAAATGATATAAGAGTTCTGGCAAAATCAATCTACTCAGCCTCAAATGCAGGGATATTCAAACATATTCTTAACTGGAACGGACATTAACAACATTAGAACACACCGTATTATGAAGTCATCTAATTAGAAAACATGACAAATTGTAAACAAAAACAGCACCAATGATTTATCACCAAATATCCTGAAGTGACAACTTGGTAAATGGAACCAAAAGATTAGATGCAGTTCATTTGAATAAAACCATGCCATCTAAATCTAAATTAGTAACATAACATAGAAGTTCTGTGGAAGGTATGTAACAAAATAGTAAACTAAACTGAAACAAACTCATTAAGATATTTCTAACAAAAATACTCAGAAGGTTTAAAAGGCAACAGATCTATAGATATATAAATATACATAGACTAAAAAGTCATTCATTTTTTTTTATAGGAAGAAAAAAATATAACCTAGATTACCATTTGTATTTAATATGTATTAAGCACACAGAACCTGCATTTGCTGATGGGCAACAACTTAAAATGAAGAGAAATAGCTGTAAACATCCATTGAAAATTGGAACATGGAATGTACGAAGTATGAATTTGGGAAAATTGGAAGCGGTCAAAAATGAAATGGAACGCATAAACATA
>NW_006408613.1:7493555-7557878 GCF_000296735.1 Chrysochloris asiatica | reverse complement strand
GAGTCAGAACTGACTCCACGGCACATAACAACAACAACAACAACAACTATATATATTAACCACTCTGATAGAAGAGTGGTTACTAGTAGGGCAACTAACCTCAAGGCCAACAGTTCTAAACTACCAGCTGTTCCGTAGGAGAAAGATGAGGCTTTCTGCTCCTGTAAAGATTTATAGCCTCAGAAACCCTATCCAGGATCTCTATGAGCACTATGAATTGGAACCAGCTCCATGGCACATAACCATCAACACTACAATATACATATACATATGCATATGTATATGTATATATATATATATACACACACACATATATATGGGAGTCCTGTAGGATTAGCACTAGACCATAGGTTGGTTTGAACCACAGGGTCAGCTGTTCAAACTCACCAGCTGCTCCTTGGAAACTCTACAGAGTGTCGCTATGAGTTGGAACCAATTCAATGACACTTAACAACAACAACTATATATATATAAGAACTCTGGTAGCATAATTGGATTACTAAATGGACTGCTAACCACAAGCTCAGTAGTTTGAATCTAACCATTGCTATGCAGGAGAAGATGAGGCTTTCTGCTCCCCAAAACATTTACAACTTCAAAAGTCCTATACAGGGTTGTTATGAATTGGAACTGACTTGGTGGCACACAACCACCACTGCTATATACATTCTATCACTTTCTGTCAGTTTGTTGTGTTGTGGTCACTTATCTGTTGCCATAATGTTAGAAGATTTGCTACTAGTATTTCAAATACCAGCAAGGTCACCCACAGTGGATAGGTTTCAAGAAGGCTTCCAGATTAAGACAGAGCAGGGAGATGAAACAGACTTGGCAATCTACTTATTCTTTTAAAAGCCCAGTTAAAACCTTACAGAGAGTAGCAGGACATCCTATGATGTAGTGCCAGAAGATGATCACCTAAGGTTGGAAGGCACTCAAAATATGACAGAGGAATGCTATCACCTCAGAGTGGAGTCAAACTTAATGAAATGGATGAAGTAAAGCTTTTAAGACCTACACTTGCTGATGTGACATAATTCAAAACAAGAAACAGCTGCAAATAATTTAAACATAAAGTTTTAAATGTATGAATCTAAGAAAATTGGAAGTCATCAAAAATATTAACTTGGGTGAAATGAAAAGCAATCGATAACAAGAAGGAGGTTGGCAAAACAAATAATAATAATAATGGACGCAAGAAAGACACTGGAAAGAGTGTAAGAGTTAAAGACACCCATTGAACTGTTTTCATCTTATCTAGAAGGGTTTAGTGAAAGGAGATGGGGGTAGGACGCTTGATTCAATGGTAAGTAGTTGTTATCATGGGTAATTGCAATTGTCACAACTCTAAAGGTAGAAGTTGTGTAACATAAAGCAGGAAGTAGTTAATCTTACATTTCAGAAACAGAGGACCCTAGCACCATCAAGAGAGAAGCGCATGAGCAGAATGTGGGACCCTAACCAAAGAAGCAATGGCACCAGAGATGGATGTAGAGGTGATGACATGGAAAAATAGAGTTTCTGAGGATTCTAGATTCATGGAAAGAGAAAGGCTGTGTGTTGGTGGTCAGGAG
This sequence comes from Chrysochloris asiatica, assembly GCF_000296735.1. NCBI lineage: Eukaryota > Metazoa > Chordata > Mammalia > Afrosoricida > Chrysochloridae > Chrysochloris > Chrysochloris asiatica. The sequence continues at coordinate 7,556,304 of NW_006408613.1, read as the reverse complement.
GCTGGCTTTCAGAATGTGTCCTTTGGTTGTTATATATAGTCCTAAGAGATTTTGTGTACATCAGAACAAAAAACAAAACAATAGAGGGAATAAAAGCAAATACTGTTAAATGATGATGCATGGAGTGGACTGTAATCATTGCAAAAAACAAAATATGATAGGATGAGTACAAAACCAATACTCTCCCATGTAAACTGTCATTCAATTCACAATAAAAGCTTAAAAAAGAGAGAGTTAAAGGCAAAAGGCATAATTTCTGCTATATACACAACTTTGAAATAATAGTGTTCTAGTAGTTCTGTTGTGTAGTGCTGTAGGATAAGCACTGGACCACAAGGTTGGATATAACCACAAGTTTGGCAGTTCAAACTCACCACTGGCTCTTTAGAAACCCCATACAGGATCTCTGTGAATTGGAATAAACTCAATGGCACTTAAGTAGCTCTGGTAGTGTAGTGGTTATGAATCGAGCTGTGGGCCACAAGGTCAGCAGTTCGAAACTACCAGCTGTTCTGCGGGAGAAAGATGAGGCATTCTGCTCCCATAAAGATTTACAGCCTCGGAAACCCTGTACAGGGTCGCTATGAGTCGGAACCGACTCCACGGCACACAACAACAATGGCACTTAACAGCAACACCAATGAATACATAGACTTATATGCTGGATGGATGTGGGAGGAAGAGTAGGAATATACCTATGAGTATAGCACTATGGTGCTTTGTGTGTTGCATGATGCTGAAATACCAGCAGGATCACCCAGTATGGACAGGCTTCAGCGGAGCTTCCAGACTAAGGCAAACTATTAAGAAGGAGAGGCAAACATTTCCTGAATGTTTAGCCATTGAAACCTCATGAATATCAATGGAACGATATAGTCAGATATAGTACCAGAAGATGAAAACATTATGAGTCACACCAGGATTTTTTTCAGATATTGTGCCAGAAGATGAGTATCTCAGGTTGGAAAGCACTTAGAATACAACTGGCGAAGAGTTGCCTCCTCAAATTACAGCTGACCAGGACAACACAAATGCAGTAAAACTTTTGGGACCTTCATTGCTGATGGGGTAAAACTCAAAGTAGGAGAAACAACTGTAAACATCCATTAATAATTAGAACATGGATTGAACAAAGTATGAATCTAGGAAAATTGGAAGTTGCCAAAAATGAAATGGAATTAATAAAGACTGATATTGGTATTGTCATTTTGAACCAGACAATCATATAATTTACTATGCTGGGAATGACAAATTGAAAAGGAATGGCATTGCAGTTATCATCACAAAGAACATTTCAAGGTTTGCCTTATAAGTACAATGCTGTCTGTGATAGGACAATATCCATACACATACAAGGAAGACAAGTTAATACCACTATCATTAAAATTTCCGCACCTACCACTAAATGCACTGATGATGAAGTTGAAGAATTCTACCAACTTCTTCAGTCTGAAATTTATCAAATATGCAAGCAAGATGTATTGATAATTACTGGTGATTAGAATATAAAGATTGAAACAAAGAGGAAGGGTTAGTAGTTGGAAAACATGGCCTTGTTAACAGAAACAATGCTGAAGATAACATGATAGGATTTTGCAAGACCAATGACTTTTTCATTGCAAATACCCTTTTCTTTCTAAAATTCTTAAAAAAGACAGACTTCAGTTTTAATCTTAACAAAAATTTGAGTGACCCATTACCATTAAATCTTGAAATATTCTGGGAAACCCAAAGCAACAGCTATAAGCCAATCACTAAATAAATACGAAGGGTGGGTTTTAAAAATAGGAATAAAGAAGAATGACCACAGTTTGGACCATCTTTCATGAAGAGCATGATATATTAACTTGCCACTGTTGAGAAATCATAGTGTTTAAAGATGTGTCTATTTTCCATCATTATTTTTCACACCAACTTGTTTAAATAGCATTGTTCAGATTATAAAATATGGCTATATTCAAACATTTAAGAAGTACTAAAAAGTATTTTTTAAAAAAAACATCAGTTATCATCCTACCATCTAGGTATTTTTTAAGCTCTTTTTACATTAGTTATTTCCTGCTAACACTGCAGTCTGAACAGGGAGATTTTACCTATTGGTCTCATACTGTAAACCAGCTGTACTTTGCATCTTACTTTTTTCAATGTATGATGTACCATGAATATTTTCTCATATTTCTCTCCTTTTTTAAAAATGTATATTTAAAAAACAAACAAACAAAATGCATCATTCAATAATTTGCCCAGTGAATCATTCAATAACGAAATTCGAGGCTTGGATTTTTTTCTTCAGTTCCCCTAGCTTGAGAAATGCTGAGCATGTTATTCCTTTTTGGTTTTCTGATTCCAGATCTTTGCACGTGTTGTTGTAATATTTGCCTTTATCTTCTCGAGCTGATCTTTGAAATTTTCTGTTCAGCTCTTGGACCTTCTCATTTCTTCCATTTGCTTTAGCATCTCTATGCTGGAGAGCAAGCTACAGGGTCTCTTCTGACATGCATTTTGACCTTTTCCTTCTTTTTTGTCTTCTCAATGACTTTTTGCTCTCTTCATGTATGATATTCTTGATGTCATCCCACAACTCTTCTGGTCTTTGATCTTTAGTGTTTAATGATCAAATCTATTCTTCAGATAATCTGTAAATTCAGATGGATTTAAATATCTGGAATTAGAAACCAAAAAAGAATAACACACATTATTTAATGTAAAAGAACAGAAGAACAAATCCCAACCTTAAGCATTATATTTAAGGGCTTTATAACTAAATATTGAAATACACAGGAAGTTTCAAAAGAAGATAGGAGAAATACACAGTTATTATACCTAACAGAGTTAGTTGAAGTTCAACAGTTTCAGAAGGTAGCATATAATCAAGATAAAATGGTATGAAGGAAGAAGTCCAAGCTGTACTGAATACATGGAAGAACAAGTCTTCAGGAATTCATAAAATGCCATTTGAGTTGTTTCTACAAATAGAGGCAATCCTGGAAGTGCTCATTCATCTGTGTCAAGATATTTGAAACACAGTTACTTGCCAAGCATTTGTAAGAGATCCACATTTATGCCCATTCTAAAGAAAAGTGACCCAACGAAATTCAGACACACAAGAAAAATTTTCTGAAGATAATTCAAAATTATTGCAATGGCACCAAAACAGGGAACAACCAAAATTAGAAGCTAAATTCAGAAGATGATGTAGCACAAGGGATATCATTACTAATGTCAAATGGATCTTGGTTGAAAGCAGAGAATAACAGGAAAACATTTACATGCAAAGTTACTATGCAAAGACTGTGTGAACCATAAAAAAAAATATGTATAACATCAAGAATAGGAATTTCATAAAACTTGATTATCTTCATAAGGAATCTATAAATAGGCCATGAGTTATTTCTTCAAATATAACAATGGCATACTGCATTGTTTCATAATCAGGAAAAATGTATGTCAGAGTTGTTTACTTTCAACATATTTATTCAATATGTATGCTGAGGAAATAATCAGAGAAACTGGATTTTATGAAAATAATGCAGCATCAGGTTTAGATGAAGACTCATTAACAACCTGTGATATGTAGATTACACAATTTTCCTTGATGAATGCAAAGAGGATTTGAGGCACTTGTTGATGAATATGAAACTGCAGCTAGGTGCCATCATGTCAGTTCTGATTCATAGTGACTCTGTGTACAACAGAACTTGGTCTCGTGCCATCCTCACAATTGTTATGTTTGAAAACATTATTGCTGCTGCAATGTCGGTCCATGTCATTGAGTCTTACGCTTTTTTACTGACCCTTCACTTTACCAAGGGTTATGTCCTCCAGGAAATAGTCCTTCCTGACAACATTTCAAAGTATGAGAAACAAAGTAATTTCCACGGAGAATCAGTCATACTTCTTCCAGAAGATCTGTTTCTTCTCCTGGCAGTCCATGGTACATTTAATATTCTTTGCCAACAGCATTATTCAAATGCATAGAGTCTTCTCTGTTCCTAATTCATTACCCAGATTTCATATGCATATGAAAGATGGAAAATACCATGGATTGGACATACACACCTTCAGCTCATTCAACTTAACATTTATTCCATTGGCTTTAGCTTCTATGTGTTCAATTGTAAGTTTCAGAGTATCCTCTGGCATGCATTTTGCATCTTTTCTTTCTTTCCTATCTTTCAAATGACCTTTTGCTTTCTTCATGTATGGTGTTCTTAATGTCATCCCACAAATCATCTGCTCTTCCGTCATTAGTGTATAATACATCAGATCTGTTCTTGAAAATCAGGTAGAATGCGTTCAAAGTCATAGTTTTGTTCTGGTGACTTTGTTTGCATTTCCTTAAGTTTCAAGCTAATTTACATATGAGCAATTAATGGTCTTTTCCAAAGTTGGCCCCTGACCTTGTTTTGGCTGATGTCATTGAGCTTCACCATAGTATCTCTCCAGAGATGTAGTTAATTTGATTTTTGTGCACTACATCCAGCATGGTTGACGTGCATAGTGACCATTTATGTTGTTGCAAAAGATATGTGTGATGAACAAGTTGTTGGTTTTTCATGAACAAGTTGCAAAATTTGTCATTCATGTCCCAGTAACACAACATTGTCAGATTCAAAATAGCCATACCAGTCCATCAGCTAACACCTTAATATAATGAAAACAAAAATTCTTACAACTACACTAATAAGCAACATCATAATAAATGGAGAGACTATTGTAGTTTTCAATAATTTAATTTTACTTGGATCCACAATCCATGCCTTGGTAGCAGCTCTCAAGAAACCAAAAAGCCATATTGCATTGGGTAAATCTATTTCAATGACCTCTTTCAAGTGTTAAATAGCAAAGATGTCACTTTGAGGGCTAAGGTTCTCCTGACCCAAACAAAGGAATTTTAAATCACCTCATATACATATGAAAACTGACCAATTAATAAAGAAGCCTTCAGAAAATTTGATATATTTGAATTATGGTGTCGACAAAGAATATCGAATATACAATAAACTGCCTAAATAACAAATAAATCAGCCTTGTAAGTACAGCCTAAACGCTCCTTAGAAATAAGAATGGTGAGACTTCTTGTGTGCTCTGGGCTTGTTATCTGGAGAGAAGATTCCCTGAGAAGGACATCATGCTTGGTAAAGTACAAATGAATCATAAAGAGGAAGACCCTCAAGACGATGGATTGACACCATGGCTGTAACAATAGGTTCAAATATAGCAAAGACGATATGGATTTTGCAGGACTGGGCAGTGTTTCATTCTTTTGTACATAGTTGCATTCTGTTGTACTGTAAGTGGGAACTGGCTTAATGATATTACCTACAACAAACTTGTGCTTTTATTACAATTACAGATAAATTGGTATGGAATTATTACATGTCAGACACAGTGCTTGAGCTTCATGGGTTAATAAATGTACTAGGTTTGACAAATATAACATTCACCCTCCAAAGACCTATAATCCAAAGAGAGTGGTAAAGGAAGCATAACACCTTTCTATGTTTTATTTTCCAAATATGTATACTATTATTAGTATGATAAAAAGTTCTTAATTTACAAGAGGTGCTCAAACCTTTTGAGAATTCCAGTTATCCAATGCTGTCCTAAAGTCATGTGCTGTGATTTTAGGTACCAAAGTCAGAAAATGCATCTTAAAATTTCCAGAATCATTTTCTATAGCACTATGATGCACTGGACTGCAAAGTCAGTTTGAATACAAGGTCAGCAGTTCAAGCTCACCATTTGCTCCTTGGAAACCCTATACAGGGTCACTGTGGGTCAGAACCGACTCTTCGGCACTTAACAACAACAACAAAACAAAAACCGAATAAGTGTATAAAAAATCTAATTCTGCAATTTTTAGCCTAGTTGTTAAGTCGATTATAAGTTCTATAGTAAAATGTGGTATAAAAAAGTAACTTTATTAAAATTAAAGTTACAATTTTTTCCTTTGATTAATAAGTTAATGGACTCCTGATGTGGTGCTGTAGGATCAGCACTGAACTGAAAACCACAAGGTCGGAGGTGCAAACCCATCAGCAGCCCTTCAGGAAGTCTACACAGGGTTGCTATGAGTCAAAACAGACTCGATGGCAGTCGACAACAACAAGCTAATTGGGTCATTGTTGTTGTTGTTCTTAAGTACCATGAAATCAGTTCCAACTCATAGTGACCCTGCACAAAGTTTCCGAGGCTGCAAATCTTTATGGGACAGAAAACCTCATCTTTCTCCCGCAGAACAGCTGGTAGTTTTGAACTACCGACCTTGAGATTAGCAGCTGGATTCTTAACCACTGCGCTACCATAACTGGATATTAGTCAATCAATAAATATCTTTGAGCATTTCTATTATTTCAGATTCTCGTCTGGGAACTAGAAACACAGGCAAGCCACCAACTAACTATATCTATTAATCAACAAGAATTAAGATCCATTTCCTCCTAAATTTGACATTCATTTATTTTACAGAGAAACCACGGGAAGCATGTTTCGATCCTGGAAATATAATGAATGGAACGAGAATTGGTACCGACTTCAAACTTGGTTCAACAATTACTTATCAGTGTGATTCTGGATATACAATTGTTGACCCATCCTCCATCACATGTGTAATCGGTGCAGATGGAAAACCAGCCTGGAACAGAGTCTTACCATCCTGTAATGGTATGTATGGACTCATTCAGTTTTTTCCTGCAATGGTAACATTCCATTTGAATGCAAAAACTCATTTTACTACATACCTCTAGCCAATGATTGCTGTTGTTGTTGTTAGGTGTTGTTGAGTTCATTTTGATATATAGTGACCACCACCTGTGACAGAGAAAAACTGCCCCATAGTATTTTCTAGGTTACAATGTTAACAACAAGGAGTTCTTGTAGTATAGCGGTTACGAATAAGGCTGTGAACCTTAAGGTTAGCACTTCAGAACTACCAGCTGTTCCGCAGGAGAAAGATGAGGCTTTGTGGTCCCGTAAAGATTATAGCCTGGGAAACCCTGTGCAGGGTCGCTATGAGTCGGAACAAACTCCACGGCACACAGCCACCACCACCAATCTTAACAACTGGCTCTTCACATCTCTTCTCTTGAAGATATTCTAGGGTCTCTCATAGGACAAATATAAGCAATATTTGATATTCCTTGATAGCTTGATTTAACTAGTGTGTTACTCATAGTTTTCTGGAAAGAGTAGTATCTTTCTTTCGCTTACTTTGATGTTTTATTTCCTGTTTTTGGTATTCTGGACTTTATTATCTATGTAAGTGGTTATAATTAACATTATTCTACAGACCTAATGGCACTGGTAGCGTAGTGCTTACGAATCGGGCGGCGAACCTTAAGGTCAGCGGTTCGAAACTACCAGCCGCTCCACGGGAGAAAGATGAGGCTTTCTACTCCCGTAAAGATTTACACCCTCGGAAACCCTGTACAGGGTCGCTATGGGTCGGAACCAACTCGACGGCACTTAACAACAACAACAACAATGGCACTGTAAAATAAGCTCTGGACTGCTGCTAACTGCAAGGTTGACAGTTCAAATACCAGTCACACCTATGGAGAAAGATGAGGCTGTTTTCTCCTGTAAAGATTTACAGCCTCAGAAACTCTATATAGTGCCAAGTGGTTACGAATCGGGCTGCGAACCTTAAGGTCAGCGGTTCGAAACTACCAGCCGCTCTGCGGGAGAAAGATGAGGCTTTCTACTCCCGTAAAGATTTACACCCTTGGAAACCCTGTACAGGGTCGCTATGGGTCGGAACCGCCTCAACGGCACTTAACAACAACAACAACATGTGTTGGAAATCAACTCTATGGCAGTGGGTTTGGACTTGGGTATGTTTATGCTGTTGTAAGGAGCTGGCTATCAAGTCAGCTCCAACTCATGGTAACCCTATGCAAAACAGAAAGAAATACTCCCCTGTCCTATACCATCCTTACAAACATCGTTTGAGGCTATTATTCCAGCCACTGTGTCAATTCATCTCACTGAGGGTCTTTTTCACTGACCCTCTACTTTACCAAACATAATATCTTTTTCCAGGGACTGGTCTCTTCAAAGTACACGGGACAGAACCTTGCCATCCAAACTTCTAAGAGGCATTCTGACTGTACTTCTTCTAAGACAGATTTCTTTGTTCTAGCAGTCCGTGGTACTTTCAATATTCTAGGCTAACACCACAATTCTGCTTTGGGTTTCCTTATTCATTGCCCAGCTTTCACATGCATATGAGGCAATCAAAAATACCATGGCTTTTGTTGTTGATGTTGTTGTGTGCCATGAAGTCGGTTCCTACTCATAGTGACCCTATACAGTGTTTCTGAGGCTGTAAATCTTTACAGGAGCAGAAAGCCTCATCTTTCTCCCGCAGAACTGCTGGTAGTTTTGAACTACTGACCTTGTGGCTTGCAGCCCAATTCATAACCACTACACTACCAGAGCTTCTTACCATGGCTTTAGCCAGGGGAATCTTAGTCCTCAAAGTGATAGCTATGCTCCTTAACACCCTTTTGCAGAAGATTTGCCACAGTATCCCTTTTTACTGTTGGATCATTGCCTCGTGGTCTATGTACAGTTTCTACCTGGGCACAATTAAATGTTGTGTAATTCCTAGTCTTTGTAATTTTATCATCCGTAGTTTGTTATGATCCACACAGACTATTACATTTGCATAGACATGCACATTAATCTTTTCTCATCTTCCTGTCTTTTTACTGGACTTTTACTTACTTCATTTATGCTCTTCTTAATGTCTTCCCGCAACTCATCTGGTCTTAGGTCACTGGATTATAATGCATTTTATCTGTCCTTGATGTTGTCTTTATATATTAAATACACAAGGGATATACTCAAGGTCATATTTTGGCTCTTCTAGACTTTCTTTAATTTTTCATATGAGCAATTGATGGTCTGTTCCCCAGTCAACCCCTGTCCTTGTTTTGTCTGATGACATTCTGCTTCTCCATTGTCTCTTTCCACAAAAGTAATCCATTTGATTCCTATGCATTCCATCTGATGAGATCCATGAGTACAGTCACCATTTATGCTATTAAAAAAAGGGTATTTGCCATGAAAAGTTTCTGGTTTTTCAAAATTATCTCATGTGATCTCCATCACCCATTCTATCAGCGAGATGTTTTCTACCAATTTTTACTCTTTGTTTCCAACATTTGCATTCAAATTACCAGTAATTATCAATATATCTTGATTGCAAGTTTGATTAATCTCAGTTTGAAGACTTATTCAATTTTTTCAGCATTGACTTGGTGGTTTATGCATAAAGTTGTATTAACTGGTCTTCTTATAAGTGTAGAGATCTTATCCTAGCATAGACAGCACTGTATTTCAAGATGTTGTTGTTAAATGCCTTCAAGTTGGTTCTGACTAATAGTGTCTCTGTATAGGGTTTAAGAGGAGCAGCCGATGAGTTTGCACCATTAGCTTTTGGTTCAAACTGGCCTTGAGGTCCAGCACCTTATCCTGCAGCACCATATTCTTTTTAGTGATAAAATGTTATGTCATTCCTCTTGAATTTGTCATTTCCAGCATAATCAACCCTTTATTGTCTGGTTCAAAACCATCAGTACCAGTCCATTTCACCCAACTAATGACTAGGATTTCAATCTATGTGCATTCCATTTTGTTTTTGATGACTTTTAATTTTCCTAGATTCATATTTGGTACATTCCACATTCTAATTATTAATGGATAGTCACAGCTGGTTTGGGAGTACTGATGGGGTGCTGTGAGTTAATGTTCTGGACTGCAAATTTGCTTTGAATGCAAGATCGATGGTTCAAGCTCACCAGTTGCTCCCTGGAAATGCTATATAGGGTCACTAAGGGTCTGAACTGACTCAACCCCACTTAACAACAACAGTTCTTTATCTCATTTAGAGTCGTACCCCTTCAGCAAATGAAGGAACCCAAAAACTTTGTTCTATTCATAGCATTAAGGTCAACTCTGGCACTGTAGGATAAGCACTGGACTGCTAACTGCAACATCAGTGGCTCAAATGCTCCTCAGAAATCCTATACAGGTCCCTGTAAATTAGAGCCGACTAGATGGCACTTAACTATTATTCCCACAATTACTGCTTTGAGGAGGTAACTCTTCTGCAGTCATATTGTCAGTGCCTTCTAACCTCAGGGGTTCATCTTCCACACTAATTCAGACAATGTTTCACTGCTATTCATAAGGTTTTTATTGGCTTATCTCTCAGAAGTGGATGTCCTATTCCTTCCTCCAATTCTGTTTTAGTCTGGAAATTCCCTGAAACCTGTCCAACATGGATGAAACCAGTGACATAACTTCTAGCATCACAGAAACATGCGAGCCAGAACAGCGCAACAAACTGACAGACAACTTGGGGCCTTAGAGTTTAGGACCTGTGTTTCTGTAATGTAAGCAAACATTCAGATAGAGAACAACACAAGAAAGTAAGGAGTTAGCATGTTATATAATAAAGATGGGAACCTGAATCCCTAGTTGTTAAAAATAGAGTACAGTTGGAGGAAGTCTGTCCATTTCTCACTTCTCTGTGCTGCACAGGTTTGTCATTCAAAAAGCAATACTCAGAGAGTGCTTCTTTTGTAGTCAGTCACATCCTGTCTACATCACATAATGCCTGTGTGACTTTAGCCAAGACACAAAGTACTTTAAGAATACCTATGTCATCAGTGTTCTTAGAATTAAATGAGATCATCATAATATTTACTAGTACCTAAAACAGAGTAAATACTTGATAAGTAGAAAATCTTAATTGTATGTAAATGGATGTACAATTGTTTTAATTTAGCAAACAGCAATGACGCAAAGCTCTTTTTATCTAATATATGATCAACATATAATTAGTAAGAAAGCAATCCAATACATGTACTGCATTGACTGATATACTAAACTTCCCCACAGGTATACTATTTAACCAAAGATATATTTTTTAAAGGTATAAATTTCAATAAAAATTATATTTTTTCTTGTGTGTTTCCCTTGGTATGTTATATCTCACATTGGACATATCCATATATGTGAGGGGATCTGCATGAGCAAGATAGTAAGACATATTGGGGAAAAAAATCATGCTATTTGATTCTTTTCTTTTTATTTTATGTTTTCATATATGTAATATATGCATAATAAAGGAAGGAAAGGAATACTTTAGCTATAAAATAAGCAGAAGGAAAGAAAAATCACATTTGAAACTTGATTTACAGGAGAATAAGCAATATAATAAAATTTTAAATTAGATATTTTTCCTATCTATAAACAACTAGAAGTCAAACACAATTTTGGTGTACCAAGCTTCAAAGTGATTAAAACTTAAAATGATGATTTTTCCTTATGCCATTCAATTTACATTTAAATAAAACTGGGTAGTCCAAATAATTAAACACAAATGGTTTTTTCCATAATGAATATTGTATCTCCCATAGCAAACAAGACATTTTGTTTATGAATCAATGCCTGCCACCAATTAAGTTTGGGAAATTTCTGCTAAATTTAAAAAACTTTGATGCATTCATATATTATAAAATGCTTTCAGTGCATCTTGGACTAGTTTGTCTTAAATACATGGCATTTTTGTTTGTTTGTTTTCCTTGGGTTATTCATCAATTAACTACACTTTCTTCATCACAATGAGGTTTGCTATAGAATTATTGCTCAAATGGGAACCGCCTAGAGCTCTTTTATGAGTCAAAATGGCTTTTGTTTGCTAAAGTTGTTTTTGGTTTACAGTCAATTTTGATTGCATTCTGTTGTCTTTGCATATTAGCAATACTATTTCAATTATCTAAGTGAATGAGCAAATTTCTTGTAACTATTTACATTGAAATACATGTCTTAATTCATTTTGGAAATGATCTGTTTAATATATTAATTACCAAATATTAAGTACAAATTTATTTTTATTATATTGTTATATTAATATAAAATAATCTCTATCAGAAGAACCAGTCTTATTTCACAATATAAATAGCAACACAGACAATATAATTGTTAAACTAAATAAAATTTCCTTCATGCTTTCTCAGTTTCGTAAGTGTTTATTCATGTCTGAAATATATTATCTAGTTTTGGTGCTTATCTTTTAAATCTGAGGAAGATTACGTAGTAGACACGAGCACAATTTATCATATTTATGCTAGAATGTTTTTCTATTTTCTCAGTAAGGAGAGCATCAAACAACTAGATAACCAGATAAAGAGTAAAGACACAGACATACATACACCTTTGCTTTGCTTTAGTCCAATATGTCTTAAAGAGATTCTTGTTGCTGAGAGGCACTAGTATCCTCAACTTTTCAAAAGTTTCCCTATGTCACTTTGCTTTTATGTAAAACATGCATTAGTACCCATTTTTGCTCATTGAAAGATACCCCAAGAGGCTTTTCTGTTTTAGGAAAAAAAGGAAAAACTCAAAACTAATGCTCTTCATTTGTTTTGCTGTGAGCCATTAGAGTCAGTGTGCACTCAGAACAGCAAACTCCTCCTCCAGAAATTACACTGTATATACATTATTTCTACATAATAATTTTTTTTTTGTTTTTGCTTCTAAGTATCATTGAGTTGGTTCTAACTTGTACTGACACTGCATAGGGTTTCAAGGCTTCAATTTTTTTCAGGAGCAGAAAATCTCATATTTCTTCTGTAGAGTGATGGTGGATTCAAATACTGGAATCTGTATGTAGTAGGTTGCCATACTTAGCCTTTGATAGCAAATGGAGAAAATTGATCAGCTCATGAATGGAGGCAGGAAGCAGACAATATGTATATTACCTTTGTTTCTATTTACAATAAAAATATATCTCTAAATAGTAATATAAACCTTGTACATAATAGATCCTCAGTAAACATTAAATATTTATGTCTCTGTGTATACATGTGATTTTTGCGATTGTCATTTCAGCATACAAGTAATGGTAACCAAATGGATTACAAAGTAGAACCATTCCATAAGGTTTCTTGGCAATAATTTCTTCGATCTCAAGGTTGATTTGAATCACAATGTTGGCAGGTTCAAACTCACCAGCTGCTCCTCAGAAATTCTACACAGAGTAACTGTGAGTCTAAACTGACTCCACACCATGTAGCAACAACAATCTTTAAAGAAATAGCTAAGCAGTCCTTTCTTCTTTAGAACAACTGGATTGGTTCAAACTATTAGGAGTAAGCAGCTAATAATATACCATTTGTGTCTCCTACGTAGGCATTAGTGAGGTGAAATGGACTAGCATTGGCCATTTGAATCTAACAGTCATATGGGTTACTATTCCTGGAATAACAATTTGAAAAGGAATTGTCCCATCCATCATTAAAAAGAACACTTCAAGATCTATCTTGATGAATAATGCTGTGTGTGATTGGATAATATCCATACACCTAGATGGAAAAGCACTTAATACAAATATTATTCAAATTTACACATAAACTACTAACAACAGTGATGATGAAGTTAAAGAATTCTACCAACGTCTTCATTCTGAAATTGGTCAAACTTTCAATCAAGATGTATCAATAATTACTGAAAAGCAGAGGTTGGAAACAAAGGATCAGTAGTTGGAAAATATAGACCTGGTGATAGAAAAGATGCTGCAAATTGCATCATATAATTTTCAAGATCAATAACATATTCATTGCAGATACACATGGACCACAAGATGACATACACAGAAATCAAATTGACTACATCTGTGGGAAGAAATTGTGGACAAGCTCCATATCATAAGCCAAAAAAAAGCCAGGGGAAAGCTATGGAACATCAATTGCTGTTGTTGTTAAGTACTATTGAGTTGGTTCTAACCTTAGCAACCCTATATAGGGTTTCCAAGGAGCAGCTTGTGAGCTTGAACCACCAACCTTACAGTTCAAATGGCTTTGCAGTCTGGTGCATTAACCCACAGCTCCATACCAGTACTCCTCAGCCATATTGTTGTTAAGTGCTGTCGAGTTCACTCCAACCCATAGTGACCCTGTATAGGGTGCCCAACAAGCAGCTGGTGAGCTTGAACCTCTAACCCTACAGTTCAAACAGTTTTTCAGTCTGGCACATTAGCCCCTACCACCACACCATGACTTCAGAACATCAATTACTCATCTGCAACTTCAGCCTGAAGCTGTGGAAAATTAAAAAAACAAGTCTATGAGAGTAAAAATTTTCCCTTGAACATATCCCACCTGAATTTACAGATTATCTCAAGAATAGATTTAATGAAAAAGACACTAATGACTGAAGATCAAAAGAGTTGTGGGATGAAAACAAGAACATCATACAGGATGAAAGCAAAATTTTATTAAGAAGACAAGAAAAAGAGAAAAGGCCAAAATAGATATTAGAAGAGGCTTCTAAACTTCTTCAGAGATGCTAAAGCAAATGAAAGAAATAGGAGGTTAAAGATCTGAAAAGAAAAATTCAAATGGCAGCTTGAAGAGGCAAAGTCAAGTATTATAATGAAATATGCAAGACCTGAAATTAGAAAACCTAAAGGGAAGAACATGCTCAGCATTGCTTAAGCTGAAAGAACTGAAGAAAAAATTCAAACCTCAACTTTCAAATCTGAAGGCTGTCCTGGAGAAGGATATTATGCTTGGTAAAGTGGAGGGTCAGTGAAAAAGAGGAAGACCACAAATGAGATGAATTGGTACAATGGCAGCAGCAACAGGCTCAAGTGTAGCAGTGATTGTGAGACTGGCACAGTGTTTAATTCTGTTGTACATAAGGTTGCTATGAGTTGATACTGACTCTATGGCACCTAATAACAAAAATGGAGAATATATTACAGATGCAGAAATATCAAAACATGATGGAAGGAATACACAGAGTCCAAAATAAAATGAATGATGTTAAAATATTTCAAGAGATAGCATATGATCAAGAGCCAATAGCACTTAAGGAAGATGACCAAGATGCATTTAAGACATTGGCAAAGAACAAGTCTCTGGGAATTGATGAAATACAAATTGAAATATCTCAACAAACTGATGCAACACTGGAGGCACTCACTCATCTATGCCAATATATTTGAAATACAGGTACCTGTCCAACATACTGGAAGAGATTCATATTTGTGCCCATTCCAAAGAGAAGTAACTCAACAAACTGCAGAAATAACTGGACAATATCATTAATATCACATGCAAGTCAAATTTTGCTAAAGATAATTTCAAAAACTGCTGCAACAATACAAAGTCAGCGAGCTCCCAGTGGTTCAAGCCAAATTCAGACAAGAATGTAGAACAAGGGATATCATTGCTGATGTCAGACAGATCTTGGCTGAAAGCAGAAAATACCAGAAAGCTGTTTACCTGTGCTTTATCGACTATGCAGAGCTATGGAAATCACTGCAGAGAATGAGTATTCCAGAACACTTACTTGTGCTCATGAGGAACCTGTACATAGACGAAAAACAAGGAAACATTGACTGTCTTAACATTAGGAAATGTATGTGCCAGAGTTGAATTCTTTCAACATACTTATTTAAACTGTACACTGAGCAAATAATACAAGTAGCTGGGTTATATGAAGAAGAACATGGCATCAGGATTGAAGGAAGACTCATTAACAACCTTCAAAATGCAGATGATTGGTATTTGCTTGCTGAAAGCAAAGAGGACTTAAAATACTGATGAAGATCAAGACTACAGCTTTCAGTATGAACTGGTCCTCAGTTTTTTTCCAACATTGTACCTCAAATGTAGCAATTCTTCTATGGTCTTCCATATCCATTGTCCAACTTTCACATGCTTATAAGGCTATTGAAAATACTATGGCTTGGGTCAGGCACACCATTTGATTTAGCAACTTTATATTAGAGAGGAAGTTTAAAAGTTCTTCTGACATTTGTTATTGTCTTTTTTTTTTTTTTTTCTTTCTTGATGTCTTCCTACAGTTTTTCTGATCTTTGGACATTAGGGTCTAATTCATCAACTCTCTTTTTGAGAAGGTCTCTAAATTCATGTGGGCTATATTTGAGGTCATATTTTGGCTCTCATGGACTTGATTTAATTTTCTTCAGCTTCAACTTGAACTTGCATTTGAGCAATTGATGTTATGTTCCAAAGTTGGTCCCTGGTCTTGCTTTGGCTTAGCTTTTGAGCTTTTAAATGATACTAAGCTTTTATATGGTCTCTTCTCACAGTTATAGACAATTTGATTCCTGTGTGTTCCAACAGGTGAGTTTCATTTGCATAGTTTTATGCTGTTTAAAAAAGGTATTTGAAATGAATGATTCACTGGCCTTACAAAATTCTATCTTTCCATCTCCAATATCATTTCTATCACCAAGGCCATATTTTCCGATGACTACCTTTTCCTCTTTGTTACTAACCTCTGCATTCCAATCACCAATAATTACCAATATATATTTACTGCATGTTAGATTGATTTCAGACTGAAGAATTTGATGGAATTATTCAGTTTCATCATCACTCGCTTTAGTGGTTGATGCATAAATTTGAATAGTTGCATTAACTAATTTTCCTTGTAGGCATATAGTTATTGTCCTATCACAGACAGCATTGCATGTCAAGATAGATCTAGAAATGTTATTTTTGATGATGAATGTAATGTCATTCCTCTTGAATATTTCACTCCTGGAGTAGTAAGCCATATTATTTTCAAATTCTAAATGGACAATACCTGTCCATTTCAGCACACTAAGGCCTAAGATATTGATCTTTATATGTTCCATTTAGTTTTTGACAACTTCCAATTTTCCTAGATTCATACTTTGTACATTTCATGTTCTAATTATTAATGGATGTGTGTAGTTGTTTCTCCTCATTTTGAGTTGTATCCCATCAACAAATGAAGGTTACAAAAGCTTTCCTCTATTCTTTTCAACAAGGTCAAGTCTACTTTGAGGAGGCACCTCTTTCCCAGTTGCATTTTGAGACTTCAACATGAGTTTCTCACCTTTTGGTCCTATAACAGACAGTATTCTAGTGGTGTTCATAATGTTATCATTTTCTGGCATTATATCTGACAGTGTTCCACTGTTATTCATAAGGTTTTCAGTGGCTAAACATTCAGAACTAGTCCTCCTCTCTCTCGTCCTTTTCTGTCTTAGTCTAGAAACACCACCGAACCTTGTCCAGCATGGATGACTCTGTTGGTATTTAAAATACCAGTGGCATAGCTTGCAGCTTCACATCAACATGTAGATGACCACAGTACCACAAACAGATAAACAAGTTGTGAAGTCCTGTAGTAATAGTATGGGGTCCTGCTGTGGTGCTGTGGTTTAATTCGCCAGACTGTAAAGCTGTTTGAACTGCAAGGTCGACAGTTCAAGCTCACCAGCTGCTCCTTGGAAACCCTATACAGAGTCACTATAGATCGGAATCGACTCTATGGCACTTGACAATGATGACAACATACTAATAGTATAGTAATTGGTGGTGTAATGTGTAAGCACTCTGTTGCTAACTAAAAAATCAGTAGTTGAATCCTCCATTAGCAATTCCACAAAAGACATGGCCTGGCAATCGAATCCTATAAAATATGTGCTGTTAAGTGCTGTGAAGTCAGTACCAACTCCTAGTGACACTATATAGGGTTTCTAAGGCTGCAAATCTTTGTGGTAGCAAAAAGATTCATCTATCTCCCACTGAGCAGCTGGTGGTGGACTACTATAACAATAAACATTTGTTTGTTGTTGTTGTTAAGTGCTGTTGAGTCAGTTTTGACTCATAGCAACCCTGTATAGGGTTTCCAAGGAGCATCTGGTGATTTTGAACCGCTGATCTTACAGTTCAAACAGACCTTGCGGTCCAATACTTTATCCTATAGCGTCACACCAGGACTCTAACAAGAGGAGAAAATAAAAATAATATTTAATATTCCTGAAGGTAGTAAGAGTACATCAATCAGATATTTCTAGTGAAACTTATAAAATAATTTATTGATTTATCTTTATGTCATCAGTTTATTATTCTTTCAACATACCTGAAAGGGTTCTTAAAAACACTAGGTCCTCCTCCTGAGTTGAGTTACTTTTATTTTAATCTGGTGATAATTCATTTTCATCTCTTTAATATTATAATTTTTAGGTAAGTGGGCCATGCTGCTCATTTATTCCATGTCTTTTAGCTATGAGAGTTACCTATTGCATGAAATTTCTCATAACAGAACATGTAATATTTTGTTGATATTATTTTCAGCTCCCTGTGGAGGCCAATACACTGGATCAGAAGGAGTTGTTTTGTCACCAAACTATCCTCATAATTACACAGCTGGTCAAATATGCCTCTATTCCATAACTGTACCAAAGGAATTTGGTAAGAATTTCTTCTTACTTTTAATTAATTGTCATTTTTTTAGTTTATTTTTCTGTCATTTTATAAACAAATATTCTGTTAGTATAATAATCTAAGTGAACTTTATATAACGTTCTCAAGACATGCCCTACATAATATCCATTACAATTCTTTAACCAATGTAATGTAAAATGCATAAATTCCCTTTTATGATTCTGATTCAGCATAATCAAAGAGAATTATTTTACCACATTCTTCTTTTACTCAGAAATCATTCTTTCAATTGATGTTATTGATCGATGAAGGATGATTGCAAAGAACTTGTGAATAAGAACAGGTTATATCTCTGTGTACATAACTGAAACACAGTTAATGAACAGAATATAATGAAAATCAGTACTTACTTGAGTCAAAATTTAAAAACTTAGAAATTTAACAACTAGTTCTGACTTTCTCAAAGTCCTATTCTACATTGTGAAACCTAACTGTGAGCCAGTTCTGTAAAACGACTTCATTAAAAAGAGCTTCTTTGGCCCTTCCTTGCACATTTGGCTATCCTGGTGTGGTCTGTGGGCTAATGCATCAGACTGCAAAGTTGTTTGAACCGCAAGGTCAGTGGTTTAAGCTCACCAGCTGCTCCTTGGAAACCAGGTCGCTATGGTTCAGAATCTACTCGGCGGCACGTAACAACAACAAATGGTTATTTTCTTCTGTTTCTGCATTAATTCTAAGAGTTGTTATTAAGTGCCATTGAGTTTGTTCTAACCCATAACGACCCTGTATAGGGTTTCTGAGGAGTGACAGGTGAGCTTGAACCGGAGATTCAAACAGACTTTGCGGTGCAGCACATTAACCCACAGCGTCACAGCAGGGTTCCAGTGATAAGAGTAGGGGTGGTTTACTAATTAAAGAAGAAGAAGTGTATCATTTTAAAGAAAACGGGAGTCACATTAGATTGCAATAAGTGACTATAGCTGACAGAGAGGGATGAGGCATAGCTAGTGGTGGAGTGATATGTGCAAAAATCCTAACTATAACTATTGTACCAGGATGGCAGGATGGTTATTCAGGCCTTCTTGTATATTTCACTTTGGCCAGGCTAAAAAATCTTTTAGCCCTTTAGTGTTCCCTGTTTCACAATTACATGACAAATAAATTAATTGCTTAATCAAGAAACTTGAATATTGCTGACAAATTATTTCTATGAATTTTGATTATATGATTAACTCGCATGGATCTTAAAATCCAATGGAAACCTCTAATTAACATTTGCTTCAGATTTAGGCCTTTTGGATAATGGATCCATCAAAATCTACATTATACAACCTGACATATCTCCTATTCCTGGTCATTTATCTTCTAGTCTGGGTCAACTTTTAAGAATGATTGCATTTTACAACAAGACCTTTGCTTTTTTAGATGAGAATATGTAATCTGAAACTTGACAGATTAGCAGATGTGCCCATGGAGACCTAGGAAGAAGAACTTGCATTTCCCAAAACAAAGAACCAGTCAATTTAGCTTTACCTAAATTGAATGGCAAATGTTATCCTCATTTAAAGATGAAGAGATGGGACTCAAAATGTTTCCTTTTTAATAATAAATCTGCAATAAAACTTAGAAAAGATCTGTTTCCTTATGCTAAACAATTCCTCTGAAATAAGATCCCTGATATAAATTTCAGTTAATTTTGTATTCGAATGACATACATTTTTAAATAAAATACCCAAAAACATCACCTTAATTAATCTACCATCAATTTTCCTTTTATTTCTATTGGTGAATACATAACAAAATACGCTGATTGCAATGTAATAGCAGAACTAGTCTATGATTTTACTTATTCAAATTGATTGTAGTATCACAACACAATAATTTTTTTTCATCGTTTAAGATTTCACAATCTTATTCTAAATACTATTCTTAGAGGCTTATTGACAAATAGTATATTCTATCTGAGAACATTTTCATTTGATATAAAATATTTAACTGCCATGAAGTCAACTTATTTGTTTTAAGAGGTGTTCCCTTATTTGACTTTAGGATCAGTCATAGGCTAGATCTTAACTCAGGTAGCATCTCTGGAGGAACTCTTCTGTGGTCAGCTACAGAATGAGTGTTCTTTTATGGACACTGTACCCCCTAAGTCTCTATTTAATGTGAAAACTATTGCACTACTGTATATATTAAAGGATGCTCATTTGAGGGCAAATTTTATATACTTTTCATTTCTTTATTCTTAGCGTCTAGCATAAAGTTGATGCTTGTTAATATGTTTTGAATAAAAGGTGAAATTAAAAATGATTCAGCTTTGTACTTATAAAAAGCAATCGTCTCCAGCATAATAAGGATTTCATTAATTTTTTCAGGTTGTTAGAGGAATGAGTGTATGTACAAGAACATTGCAGTCATCATAAATCCTTTCTCTAATCAATGATACCACTATATTTTTAGGCCACTTTGTCTACTAAGAAAATCTAATTACTGTCATGTATTTTTAATTGGTCTCTTTGTAAGAAATTATAAAATCCTAGAATAAACATTCTATGTGTACATATAAATGACTGTTCATACATCTGTATTGATATAAATATACACACATACTATTTAAGTTCCCTCAAATGCATTTATGCTCACTTAACATTAATTCTTTAAATTAGAACTCTGATGTGCAAAACTGATGTATGTATATAATACATCGTATATATATTACACTATTGCATTTCTGGTTCAGAATTATTTTAGTTTAAATCTTACAGGTAAAAAAGTGTAAGTTGTTCATTGCTTTTAAATAAATACTGAATCAAATAATCCAAGAAAGTAAATTGTATGAAGAAGAGCATAGCACCAGGATTGAACGGATAATTATTAACAACCTGTGATATACAGATGATGTACCCTTGCTTACTGGAAATCAAATGGTACACTTCCAGTAGCCACATCTGCAAAGGTATCAATTTGAGAATTTTAGGGTGCCTAACCTAAACCAGGGTATTTTCAATAGACTCATGTGCATGTGAGCTTTGGTAGCGTAGTGGTTACGAATCAGACTGCGAACCTCAAGGTTGGCAGTTTGAAACTACCAGCTGTTCCGTGGGAGAAAGATGAGGCTTTCTGCTCCCATAAAGATTTACAGCCTCAGAGACCCTGTTCAGGGTTGTTATGAGTTGGAACCAACTTCACGGCACATAACCACCACCACCACCACCATCATATCCATGTGAAAGTTGGGCAGTGAGTAAGGAAGTCTTTAGAAAAACTGATGTATTTGAATTCTGTTGTTGGAGAAGAATATTAAAAATACCATTGACTGCCAGAAGAACAAACAAATCAGTATTGAAGAAGTACAACCTGACTGCTCTTTAGAAGCCAGGATGGGAAACTAGTCTCTCATAATTCTAACACGATGTACTGGCAACAGCAATTGATCAAACATAAAATTGTGAGCATAGTGCAGGACTGTGCAGTGTTTCATTTTGTTGTGCATATGGTCACTGTGAGTCAGAAATGTATCGACAGCCCATAACATCAACAACAATTACTGTCAAATAAGTAGATCCTTTGCCTTCCATTATACTGATGTGATCTTTACTTTAAAAAATACATATAATACTCATATGTCTTAATGCTTAAACTATACAATGTTGTTGTAATGCACTGTCGAATCATTTCTGACTCATAGTGACCCCATATAGATTTTCCAGGAGTAGCTAGTGAGTTTGAACTGCTGACTTTGTGGTTCAAAATGACCTTGTGGTCTAGTGCTTATCCTACAATGTTACACCAGCACTTAGATTAATAAGTTTACACATTTTGTTAAATGTCAGAATATAAAGAAGCAATATCATTTGCTTTATTGAATACTTTGAGAAACCAGAATAAATAAGTTAATTATTTTTCTTACAGGTATCTTGAGAGAATAATTCTTTAGGAAATCAATGAATAAGTAATAGAATGAAACTCTCCATTTTATTTTTAAATAAAATGTATGATGCCAATCTACTCCTTTTGTTTTGCAGTGGTGTTTGGACAGTTTGCCTATTTTCAGACAACACTGAATGACTTGGCAGAGTTGTTTGATGGAACACATCCACAGGCAAGACTTCTCAGTTCACTCTCTGGGTCTCATTCAGGTAAATTTTCAAATAATTTTACCTTTAACACCATTTAGGTAACTTGGATGATTAATTTTAAACTTTTCTCTTTTTTTAATGAATGAAAAACTTAATCATCTCTGAATTTTTTTAGAAAAATCTTGTTTTAGAAGTAAGGTTTTAAAAGCAGTTTTATTTCACATGCAAAAACACCTGTTTTTATCATTTTACTGATTGTGGAAAATATAACTTTCATCCCAATAAAAAAGGCAAATGCCAGAAAAACCAAAGGGATAATAAAATACCTTGTGTTTTTATCATCTAGTTGATTTAAAGTTCCTCTATGCCTAAAGACTATTAATATTTTATTACAAATCATTCCATACTTTAAATACATACACATAGACATCCATTACCATATTTTTACATACACAACATGAAGGGGTGTTTTGTTTTTGTTTTTTTTTTGGCAAACCATACAACCCCTCAGTCAACTATGCACATTTTATATATTTGCATGTAGTTTATGTTGATGCTTTATATGTGAAAAATATAGTAAACATGCATTTATAGTGTCTTTTGATATGTGTGTGTATATACAAACATGCACATGTGCATATATACATATTTGTATGCTTGTAAACATATGTAAGACTTTATAGATCATGGAATATTACTACACAACTTATTTTTTATCCTAAGCTTTAAGTTAAAATTATAGAAATATGTGAATATAGGGCAAGCACCATTACTTTCAATCCTGAAAACTATTCTATTGTATTAATGAGAAAATTTGTTTAAATTAGCCCCTCGTTGTTGACTTAGTCTTTTATTTATACCACTGCTATACTTTTACCATTTTGTAATAAAAGCACAATTATCCATGTGCACCTAGTCTATTATTAACATCATTGTTACATTTTCAATATTTAGCAAAGACAATAGAAATACCTATGTTCGTTCTAGGTTATAGTCAATGAAGATTAGAAATCAGTTGTTTTCCAGTTTTCACAATTATGAACCAAAGTTTTCAGACTCTTGTCTTATTTCCTTTGACTTTTTTGATATGTTCCTAGAAATGTCTAAGATTATGGATATTTAAAATGCTGACACTTATTAATAAATTCACATCAGAAAAACTTATACCAATTCACACTCTTCTCAGCTATATTTTAGAGAGAGTTTGTGTGTACTTTAAAATGTTAAAAATGTATTTCAGAAGGCTTTTTCCTAATCTTTTATTCAGCTTTGGACTCAGAAACATTGTTAATGTTAAGTATAATTATATCAGGTAAGTGCCCAATAAAAGTGTTCTTGATTAAAATATTTATATGATATTTGCATTCCTTTTATTATTAGCAAATAGATCTGTTATCTCTGTTATCGGTGTTTTCTTCAAAAGTAAAAGAAATGATTAAAACAATATTTTAATAGAAAGGAGAGGAAACTACAGAGTTTTAGATCTTTATAGAAAATATATGTTTGGGATCTAAATATCATAGTGAACTTATTTTTAAATTAATTTTTTTAAATTTTACTATGATATATGCATACATATACATATATATATAGCATAAAAAATGTCATTTTCATTACTTTTAAATGAACAGTTCAGTGATTTTAGTTACCTTCACAACATTTTGCAATTTTGTGCAAAATTACTTTCAAAATTCTTCATCACCACTAACAGAAATTCAGTACTAATTAAGCAATAGCTCCCATTTCTCTTTTCTCTCAAGCCCTGATAACAATTAACAAATTAAAATCGTATGCATTTTCCAATTAAATGTATAAACATTGGAAAATTATATGTAAATTTGCAAATTAATGATTTTTTTTCAATATATTATCCATCAGAGTTCTATATATTTTTGGGATTCCTCTAATTATCTCTGTTTTTACATTTAGGAGAGACACTGCCTTTGGCTACTTCAAATCAAATTTTGCTCCGATTCAGTGCAAAAAGTGGTGCATCTGCCAGGGGGTTCCATTTTGTTTATCAAGGTAAATGTTGATTTTAGTTTTATGTGAGTTTTCTCATAATAAAATATACACTATATTTACAGAAAGATTCCTGAAAGTATCTGGGTTATATGTTTGTGATAGTTACGGAATTCATGATATTTTCACATTTATATTAAACTTTACCTTAATAAAACATTTAAAATTCTTGACAGTTAACTCTGATGTTTGTAATGGAATAATAACAATAAAATATCAGTTACCTAGTAGTAGAAGAAAACATATCATTATCAAATCACCATTGAATACAACTTTACATTTTAGAAAATATTTTCAAATACATTATATTAAATATATATTATAATATTGTATCCAATTAAGTAAACTGTTTTATAATAAAATTAGAGGTTGTTTCAGATTTTAAGATTCATTATATGATTTCAAATCTTGTTACAAAAATGGTTTAAAAGTATCATCAAAATAATTTAGGAAAATCAAACAATGCTTCTATTACCATAACTAAATGTCTATTTTTATTTGTATATTATTAACCTTTGATGCTTATATACCTTTATGGTTATTTGTGAATTTAGAATATAAATAAAAACAAATTTGAGGCTACTAAAGGATCAATTTCTGGAGACAGAGGAATTTTTCACTATCTGTATTGTGCCTTTATTTTGCATAAATATGAATATATACTGTTCAAATATTTTCCAGAAGCACAGAGCAATTCTTTGCATCTGACTTGTAATGACCATACAGGTTAAAATTTGAATGAAATTACCATCTTCAGTGATAAATCATGTGTTCTAAAATCAGAATCAGTACTTAGTTTTTCTCTTTTGCTTGAGGCTAGAGAGATTACTTGCTGTTCTTAAAAGTTTTCATCAACAGCAATGACAAATTTGTTCCCTAGCCATAGTTTTTCCTTTAATAAAGACTTCACCAGAACACATTTTGAAAAGCTTATGTGTTTTCAAAACTGGAGAATAACAATTTGTCAGTTCATTTATAAATCATTTCTACTGATATCACACTTCAAATTCCATGCCCTGAAAATATTTTTCTATGAACTTCTTCAGTATTCAGCTATGAGATGAATTAACGAGTAATGAAAAGAGAGAACCATGTCTGACAGGTGCGTAGGATGCAAAAATATCTTAAAACCAATTTAAGTAGCAATTGCTTGTATGACGATGCTATTGAATTAAAATTAGTTACAGTGTTTTAAACTATGTCTTTTGTTAAAATGTAAATAATGGAACTGAGCTTAAAAGATGGCCTTGTTCTAGAACATGGACAATGGAAACAACTTGTCTCTTGCCACTTTTAATTTTCTAAAAACAAACTTCTAGAGTACTTTGTAAAGCACAAACATACAAGTCAGTCATCATTCTGTGTGAAACATAAAGAGATTAATAAATGTCTTAGTTTAAGTACATTTTCAATCCTGGGAAAACACAAGTTATTAGCAGTGTCTATTTTCATAAGGTACTTTCTTTGACTTCTAATAAAGATTAGAAAAAGCTAACCAATAAATAAATAAATTCTGCAATGTGAATGGGCCACTGATTGACCTCCCTTCAAATATTTTCCTCAGAAAGCAAACTTTAATAAATCATGTTCATGTATTTAAAGAAATATTTTATAAACATTGCCATAGAGTTGGTTCAGATTCATAGGAACCCTAGAGGATAGAGCATGACTGCTCCACAGGTTTCCAAGGCTGTCAGTCTTTATGGAAGTATACTGCAACAAAGCAGCTGTGAGTTTAATAATGCTTAATCCACCATACCAGGTCTCTCTACAGAAATATAGAGTATCACTAAATAACAGTAATGATAGCATGCTACCTTTACTATGTGGAAGCAATCATCATTACGTAATAATAATGACTATATTTATAAATATATATATTTTATTTATGTATGTATTTATTTTCTGATAACATTAATTGGTTTTCACTCAACTGCTAACCTATTGTTAGAGTGAATCCACCTAATGGTAACATGGAATAGAAGACCTAGCAATCTGCTTTCATTATGATTGCAACTGAAAGAACCCTATGAAATATATTTAAAATGTATTATATGATTCTAAAATTGATTTAATAGAAACTAACATCAAGAGCTCTGGTAGCATAGTAGTTACGAATCGGACTGCAAACCTTAAGGTCAGCGGTTCGAAACTATCAGCTGCTCCGCGGGAGAAAGATGAGGCTTTCTACTCCCGTAAAGATTTATACCCTCGGAAACCCTGTACAGGGTCGCTATGGGTCGGAACCGACTCGACGGCACTTAAACAACAACAACAACAACATCAAGGCCAATTATAGTTAAAATGCATAAAATACAGAAAAGTAGAAAGACCAGAAAATCACTTATAGTAGCAAAATATTTCCTTGCAACTTAAATACAAGAAAATATATTCCTACTAAATATAAAATACTGATAAAATATATTATAACATTTCAATAAACCCCTTTGAAGCCTTGTTTCTACCAGTGAGGCTATGAAAAAATGGATGTATTTTTATTAAAGTTAATCCCTTTAGGGGTAAAGAACTAGGGACATTAATGCAATTTATAAATTACCTAATAGTAACTGAAACAATATTCAATACAAACAGTTAAATTGGGCATTGCTTTCTGAAAGAAAGAAGTAATATGGAAGCCAAGAAGTTATTTGAAGTCTATGGTGCAAACAATTTTTGAATAGTGCTTGCATTTACCACTTAGTTTGAATCTTTCATAAATTATTGAGGCTTAAAATTGCTCTGTGACTTTATGATTTCTATGGGTTAAGAATATGTAACCCATGTTAACAGACTGTATAGTTCAGTTATAAAGAGCTATTAGAGATTTCAATTTAAAATAAGCATAGCAGTGTCAGTGAGTTGTTGTTATGTGCTGTGGAGTCAGTTCTGACTCATGGCACCCCTGTACAGGGTTTCTGAGGCTGTAAATATTTACAGGAGCAGAAAGCCTCATCTCTCTCCTGTGTAACAGCTAGTAGTTTCTATCTGCTGACCATGACATTAGCAGCCCAATTGGTGTCAGGGTGTAAAGGATTGTATATGAGACTTCAGGTATGCAAAGGTTGTCTTCTCCAATCTGCTTTAAAGCCCCCGGTTTAAACATGTCATTCTGGTTCCACAGGGAGACATTAATAATTATGCTACTATCTCTCTAAACTTGTGAAGAAATAGAACATCTTTTTTTTTTTTTTTTAAGTATACTAATAACTTACACCTTGCATATGTGTTTGTTTTTAATCTCCTATACCACTAGGGAATAAGGCACCCAGGTTATGTTATGAGTTGGGCTGCTAACCATAAGGTCAACAGTTTGTACAAATCAACCACATAGTGGGAAAATGATTAGGCTTTCTGTTCACATAAAGATTTACAGCCTCAGAAATTCCATAAAGGGTCTCTATGAATCAGCACCAACTCAACCGCCCATGACCACCTCCACCGCCACCACTAGGGAATACAAGTGTACGTTAGGAAATCATGAGGGGGGAAAAAGATGAGTTAGGGTATTTTAACACTCCAAAAAAGGCTAATATGACTTGACCCTACTTAGTAAAATGCTTTAAATCATTTTTCAATATTTACCTAACAGTACACAGTCACTGTACCAAAAGGAAATGGTTGATGTTCAACCATTTCAAGAGGTAGCATATGATCAAGGGTGAATGATACTAAAGGGGGAAGTCCAAGGTGCATAGAAGGAATTGTCAAAGAACAAGGCACTAGGAATTGATGGAATAAAAATTGAAATCTTTCAAGAAAGTAATGCAGCACAGGAAGCACTCACTCATCTCTGCCAAGAAATTTGGAAGACAACTATGTCATCAACTGATTGGAAGAGATCCAT
This sequence comes from Chrysochloris asiatica, assembly GCF_000296735.1. Classification (NCBI taxonomy): domain Eukaryota; kingdom Metazoa; phylum Chordata; class Mammalia; order Afrosoricida; family Chrysochloridae; genus Chrysochloris; species Chrysochloris asiatica. The sequence continues at coordinate 7,528,111 of NW_006408613.1, read as the reverse complement.
ATCTGTGCCCATTCTAAAGAGAGGCGACCCAATGGAATGCAGAAAACATGGGACAATTTCTTTGATATCCAATGCAAGTAAAGTTTTACTGAAGGTAATACAGCAATGGTTGCAAGCATACATTGACAGAGAATGTCTAGAGTTCCAAGCCAGATTCAAAAGAGGTGGTGGAACAAGGGATATCATTGCTGATGTCTGTAGATATTGGCTGAAAGCAGAGAATATCAGAAAGATGTTTACCTGTGCTTTATTGACTACACAAAGGCTTTTTTTTTTTTTTTTCCTAATGCAATATGTGGTTTATTTTTTAACTGTTTTATTGTCAATTATGCGATAGCTTACATGGGTGAACATTAGCTTTACATACATCCTATTATATTTTGTTACAATGCCATGGTTCCAATCCCCTCCATGCATCATCAGCCAACCATAGGGTACACCCCGCAAACCTGCCCCCTGGTCGTCAGCATACAGCCCCTCTCCTTCTCTGGGTCTAGAGTTCCCAGCCGCTCCATCTCTCCACGTCATCATCTCTGTCTCCATCTCTGGCATCACTGTTTCTCTGGGTAGGGTCCTACACTATGCTATTCTTGCTTGATGGTCCCAGAGGCCTTGGCTCCTGGACTGCAAAGTCAACCACTTCCCTCCTTTCGCTACAAAATGTATACCTTTACATTTCCAACCCTCACAGTCAGTCCTGATAACAATTATTCACTATTGTATTACATGAGTGCTATCCCCATCTCCTTTCATCTGTCCCACCCAGACAGATTGGCTACTACTCAATGGATATTCTACCTTTCTTCCCACCCTCTGGATCTAGGTTCCCTCTTGAAAGCTTATAAGCCAGTCACTCTTTCCTTTGTAGGCCGCACATTTTGTGTAGCCAATGTCCAAATTGCCTATCCCTGTCTACCCTGTGTATTGAGGGGGTGGGAATGATCCTCGCTGCAAAGATTTGTTCCCTCTTTTGAGCTACTGCATCCATAGGTGTAGGTCAACTTCATCAAATTGTATCGGATTACTCTTTTTTTCCTCTTCTTTTCTTTGTCTAGATGAGCTCTGATCATCCAGCCATTGAAGCCATATCAAGTGGGTATTATCTGCAACTGTGGGGGATCTTGTGCATCTCTTGTGCATATCTTCTTATCAGCTGGATGCTTCATTCTCTACTCAAGTCCTCTGTGGCTAAGTCACTGACTCTGGGCCCAGGAGTCCCCAGGTCTTGCCAAACTGCTGGCCAACAAGGTCTCTACTGGTGTTCACAGGAGTTTATTGAACATGCTTCGACTTAGTTCTTATTTCAATATTTTGCATATCCCTTTCCAGTTCTACCAGCACCATGTGTTGAAAAGAATATCCCCTCCACATGCGATATATTTAGGTATTTTGTCGAAAATCAGTTGGCTTTATGTGGATGGGTTAATTTCAGGATTCTCGATTCTGTTCCATTGATCAATGTATCTTTCACTGTACCAGTACCAGGCTGTTTTGACCACTGTAGCCATGTAATACATTTTGAAGTCATGAAGTGAGAGGTTTCCAACCTTATTCTTCTTCTTGAGCAGTGCTTTGCATATTCAGGGTCTCTTTCCTTTCCATATAAAGTTTGAAAATGTTTTTCCATTTCTTTGAAGAATGCTGCTGGAATCTGGATTGGGATTGCATTATACATGTAAATTGCTTTGGGCAGTATTGACATTTTCACAATGTTAAGTCTTCCTATCCAGAAACATGGTGTATTCTTCCATTTTTGTAGGTCTCTTTTGGTTTCTTGTAGTACTGTTTTGTAGTTTTTTTGAATAGGTCGTTTATTTCTCTGTTTACATTTATTCCTAAATATTTCATCCTATGGGCAGCTATTGTAAATGGTATTGCATTCCTAATGTCATTCTCAGTGCTGTCGTTATTGGTATAGAGGAATCCAACTGATTTTTGTATGTTGATCTTATATCCTGCCACTTTGCTGAATCTTCCAATGAGGTCTAGTAGCCTTTTTATCGAGTCTTCGGGTTTTTCTATATAAAGGATCATATCGTCTGCAAATAAAGAGAGTTTTACTTCCTCTTTGCCAATTTGGATGCCTTTAATTTCCTTGTCTTGCTGTATAGCTCTTGCTAAGATTTCCAGCACAATATTGAATAGGAATGGTGTCAAAGGGCATCCTTGTCTGGTTCCTGTTCACAGGGGGAAGGCTTTCATTTTCTCTCCATTGAGAGTAATGTAGGCTGTTGGTTTTATATATACGCTCTTGATTATGTTGAGGAATTTCCCTTCAATTCCGATTTTGTTGAGTGTTTTTATCATGAATGGATGTTGGATTTTGTCAAATGCCTGTTTCTTTCTTCAAATCTTTTAGAGTTTGCTTTCTATATTTTGCAGCTCATTCATTGGGACCGTAGATATTTATTATGGTTATATCATCTTGTTCAATTGTCCCTTTAATCATGAGACAATGTCCATCTTTATCTGTTATGCTGGTTTTTGCCTTAAAGTTTATTTTATCAGAGATTAATTAGTACTGCCACTCCTGTTCGTTTAGGTTTGCAATTTGCTTGGTTCATTTTTTTTCCATCCTTTGACTTTTAATCTGTTTTTGCCTCCCAGTGTAAGATGTGTCTCTTGCAGACAGCAAATTGAAGGATCTTGTTTTCTTATCCATTCTGCCACCCTCTGTCTCTTAACTGTTTACATTCAATGTAATTATTGAGAGAGATAGATTAATTTCTGCCATTATGTTTGCTTTTTGTGGTGTTGCTGCTTTCTTTGGTCTGTGTGTTTTCCTTTGCTGAGTTCATGGTTTTTGTGTTCTTTCTTGTGAATTTCCTCATAGATTTAATGTTTCCATGTTCTTCTTGGATTTTCATTTTCTTGGTATATTGTGAAGTATTAATTGTCTTTGAGGTTACCTTATATTCCATTAACTTTTACCTCCATTTAGTGCAGTCTACTTTATCCTGTAATCTACCTGACCTTCTCACCACAGACCTCTGTTATTACATGTTTACCTTGTTTCACATTGTAATTGATTTGATCATAGACTGATCGCCCAGATTCTCTGAGTTTGTTCTTATAGTTTTGTTCTGTTCTTTACTCTTCCATCTGTCTATTTAGTTTTGGGAGGTTCTGCCATGTATGGCAATCTCTGGTTGTTGTCTGTTCTTGTTGGTTCTCAATCCACAGAACTCCCTTTAGGATGTAGTGCGTGAAGGGTTGACTTTTTAAAAATCCCTTAGCTTCTGTTTATCCCAGAATGTTTGATTTCATCATTGTACTTGATTGATAGCTTTGCTGGATAAAGAATTCTTTGCTTGCAGTTTTTTTCATTCAGAGTTTTATATATGTCTACCCATTGCCTTCTTGCTTGCATGGTTTCTGCTGAGAGATACGAACTTAATGTCTCAGTGATTTTCTTTTGGGGTTTATCCTTCCTGGAGTTCTTTGAGTTTCTTGAATGTTTGTCTTTTCACTTTTCAGGATATTAGAGAAATTTTCTTCCAGCAGTTCTTCAACTATTTCCTCTGGGTACTTGTATGATTATTCTTGTTCTGGAATGCCAATAATTCATAAGTTATTCCACTTCATGTTATCCAACATGAGTCTTAGACCTTCTTCAGATTTTTTTTTATCATTTTTTCTGCTTGTTCTTCTATCTTAGTGGTATTGAGAGATTTGTCTTCTAGCTCACTAGTTCTGCCTTCCATCTCTTCTATTCTACTCCTTTGCCCTTTCAGTATATTGTCTATTTCTGATATTCTATTATTGATCACTTGGACCTCTTTCTGTAGGTTTTGAATTGTTTCCAATGCTGTATGTATCTTATTTGATTGTTCCTGTAGCGCTTTCCTGACTTCTTCCTTATATTTTTCAACTCCATTGTAAAGTGTTTTGAAACATTTTATAATCATTTTTTTTCTGAATTCCTTCTCAGGTATTTACAAGGCCTGCCCTCCTTCCAGATGTAGTCCAGGTCTACCTCTAGGCCATTTGTCTCAGACATTTTATTTTGTTTCTAGACATGTGCTGATATGGTCATTTGCTTTTGCTTCTTGGACATGTTTAGTGTTTATCTGTGCCCTTAATACTTAATTGAGTATGTGTTTTGGTATTTTTTATGCTTTCTGATTGCCTCCAGGTAGATGTGATAAGGCTGTGGACTTCCCTTTTCACTCTTCTTATTGTTTAACTCAGAGTAACTTTCATAGGTGTTGTCTGCCTCCCTGGTTTATGGCAGTTGGTATTGGTTCTTGCCTGGATTGTGCTGTTTTATAGGGTATGATTGTAGCTTGACTATATGGCAGCAATTACTGTGTCTTCTTGTGTAATATAGGGAGAGAAAGAGTCCCCCAAAGATAAACACATACACACTGAAAATCAACAACAACAAAAAAAACTAGATTGGATACTGTAGTCTATAATCGCAGAAAAAGGAGAGGAGGGAGAGAAGAAAAAAGGAGAAAAAAAAAATCTGTAGACTAATATGAGTATGATTTTAATATCCTCTTTCAGCTCTTTGCCTTCAAGGCAGCCTGATAAATTTCAAGATACCACTGTTGGTAGTTATGCTATTTTTCAGGATTTAATTTTCTGCCTGTTTTTAAACTCTCTCCCTCTCCACACCTGTTGTTCTGTCCTTTTCCTTATTAGTACACAGTTCAGGGCCAGCTGTAGCCATTTTGAGCTGCCTGTAGCTTTAAATGCTGAGAGTATCTGTGCACATGCATGGCAGAAGAACCCAACAGTGGTGGAGGTGGTGGGTGTCCACTCGCTCAGGCACCCGTCTCATCACTAGAATGCAGGTGTGCAAACAGTAGGGGATGGGCAATAAACAGGTACCAAAAAATAAATCAGATTAAAGCAAAACCATCAATGTATATTGTACACTTTTGCTCCAAGATTCTCGCAGTGTTATTCCTTGTCTGGTCTGCTTGCTCCTCCACTTGGTCTTGCTGTTTGGTCTCTTCCAAGTGGTGGATTCCAGTCCGTTGAGCCCAGCAGATTCTAGAGTATGAGATTTCTTACTTCTGCTACAAGTTCTACTAGTTATAAGCCTTCAAACTTTTTAAATGTTCCCAGATATGTGGTTCAGTATTTTGGATCTCTGCCTTGAAACCTCTTTGCCTGGTGTTCTGTAGTATTACTAACAAAGAATTTCAGTGCACCTCTATCCTATCTGCCATCAAGCCCAGCCTCCCCCACAAAGGCTTTTGGTTATGTGGATCATGACAAGCTATGGACAACATTGCAAATTATGAATATTCCAGAACACTTAATTGTGCTCATAAGGAATCTGTGCATGGACCAAGAGGGAGTTGTTCGAAGAGAACATGGGAACACTGAATGATTTAAAGTTAAGATTGGTGCGTGAAAGGGTTGTATTCATTCACCATACTTAGTCAACCTGTATGCTGAGCAAATAATTAGAGACTGGGTTCTGTGAAAAAACAACATAGCATCAGGATTGGAGGCAGACTCATTAATAACCTGCAATATGCAGATGATACATCCTTGCTTGCTGAAAGTGAAGAAGACTTAAAATACTTCGGTATGGATTGCATCTCAATGTAAAGAAAACAAAAATTCTCACCACTGGACCAATAAACAACATTCTTATCAGTGCATAAAAGATTGAAGTTGTCAAGGATTTCATTCTTCTTGGATCAACTATCAACACTCATGGAAGCAGCAATCAAGATATCAAATGATGTATTTGCATTAGATAAATCTGCTGTACAAAACCTTTTTAAAGTATTGAAGAGCGAAGATGTCACTTTGGGAACTAAGGTGCACCTGACCCAAGCCATGGTATTTTCAATAACCTCATATGCATGCAAAAGTTGGACAGTGAATAAGAAAGACTGTAGAAGAATTGATGCTTTTGAGTTATGGCGTTGGAGGAGAATACTGAAAGTGCCATGGGCTGCCTAAAGAACCAACAGATCTGTGTTGGAAGAAGTACAACCAGAGTGCTCCTTGTAGGCCCGGATGGCCATCTTCATCTCTAATACTTTGTACATAGTGTCAGAAGGAACCAGTCACTGGAGAAGAATATTATGTTTGGTAAGCTGGAGGTTCAGAGAAGGATTGGAAGTTCAGAGAAGGTTCAGAGGAAGACTCTCAGTGAGATGTATTGGCAAAGTGGCAGCATCAATGGGCTCAAGCGTGGCAACAATTGTGAGGGTGACCCAGGACTGGACGGTGTTTTGTTCTGTTGTGCATAGGGTCGCTATGAGTCGGTACTGACTCGATGGCACCTAACAAAAACAACAACATAGTTTGGGATATGAGTCCTGGTACGGTGTTGTGGATTAATGCACCAGATTGTGAAATTGCTTTGAACTGCCATGATGGTGGTTCACGCTCACCAGTTGCTCCTCAGAAACCCAGTACAGGATCGTTATGGATCAGAGCTGACTCGACAGTGCTACACAACGGAACTTGTGTAGATTTATAACAATAAATTGGCATGCAGGTATCTGTCTTGATGTTCTAACTCTCCATCTGCTCTAATTCAGTAGCTATTGGCCTCAATTTGTAATAATAAAACCGAATGTAGATACAAAAGCATGGTAAGAACCTATCTTGAAAATAAATTTAAGTTTTTTCTTCTGAAATACAAGGATATCTATAGTTGTTCTCAAATTCCATTTCTGAACTAGTGTAACTTTTTTCCCGATGAAGAAATATTCCTTAACTTGAAAAAATTCCCTAAATGTTCATTGTGAGAAGTTCCGTAATATCTCTTCCATCTCCGAACTCCCTAATGTTTATACTTTCTCCAAGAACCCAGGATTACAGTTTTGGAATTCCTATAGAGCAATTCTGTTGTTTGTTGTTCTTACGTTCCATTGAGTCGCTTCTGAGCCATAGCAACTCTACATAAGTTTTCTGAGGAGCGATTAGTGAGCTTGAACCACCAACTTTGTGATTCACACTGACTTTGTGGCCCAGAGCATTAACCCCAGTACCACACCAGGAGCAGTTCTAATTTGTCCTATATGGTCACTATGAGATGAAATCAACTCAAAGGTAGTGGAGTTTAGGGGGTTAACCACTTTTAGTGATTCTAGGCCCTGGTGTAGCACTATAGGATAACACTGAACTATTAACCACAAGGTTGATGGTTCAAATCCACCGGCTAATCATTGAAAACCCTATACAGGACTGTTACAAGTCAGTCAGCACTGGCTTGATGGTACTTAACGACAACAACAACAACAAGAATCAATGACTATTTCAGGGGAAAAGGAACTTGTGACTTTATACTATCAAACCAAACCAAATGTTTTGCTACAGAGTCAATCCTAACTCACAGAGGCCCCATATATGATTTCCAAGGCTTTAAATCTTTATGGGAGCAGACAGACTCATCTTTCTCCCAAAAGCAACTGGTGGGTTTGAACCACTGACCTTGAGGTTAGCAGCAAGGTCTTACCCTACAGTGTCATAAGAATTCCTTGTTTTGTTCCATACTTACCCACAATGCATAGCTTATACATCTCAGTTGCCTATGTCTCTGGCTTTCCTCTTCACTTTTGCTGGGTCACCAAGTCTAATCTGTGCTCTGTTCCACCTCCCATGCTCCCATCTGCACAGTCTTCCAGATTCATTAGTTAATTATTTCACCTTTTCATCAAGACTCACTCTCCTTAACATTAATGTCAATTCAGGTAACTGAAAGGCATCCTTAAAAATAAAGTTAGAATCATGCAGATGCATTTTTTTAAGTTTCATAGGAAGATTTTACATTAAGACTTTCTTTGCTTGAATTCCTTCCTAGATATGCAAATACATGTTTTTATTGATTTTCCCCAGGCATCATCTGCTTATATGACATAAATCATAAGGCTTAGTTATTTATTTTCCATTTCTCAGCAATACATTTTTCATTAAGAGCTTACATAGTACAAGTTTTTACAAAGAAGATTAAGCATAAAGTTTTGTTAGTAATTTAGTAGTATGTGATATACGTTTAAATTAATTAACTGTTGTTGTTATGTTCCATCAAGTCACTTTAGACTCATAGAAACTTTATATAGGGTTTCTGTGGAGTAGCTGGTTGAACTGCTGATTCAGTGCTTATCCTCCAAACTAGTGATGGTTTACTGAATCAAATTTTTGGACTTCTAGAGGAGAGTCATTATGAGAAACAGATAATTCCCCTCAGGCATTAAATGAAAGAGAAAGACTGTCTTACTTAGGTATTACAAATTATTTCTACCTGGTTTCATATTTCTACTATTATTACTGTTTTTAGTACTTTTACACTTCTTAAAAGAGTTACAATAAAGTAACTGTATATCTATCTATCTATCTATATATACTGTGTTTAGAGTATTTGTGGCAGTGACAGGTAATGAATCAATCTCCCACACCATCTGTATTATCCCTTTCCCTGAAAGTTATGTGCGCATTCACAGCACCGCCCTTTTCAGCATTATAGATGCCCCAGAAGACAGCATCTGATCTCTGAACCAACATGATAATCTGGCCTGAAAAGTCAATCATTTTATTTATCACCCTCATTTCCAGGCTGACCTTATTCCCTGTTCACTTTTCCACTGGGCTGATTTCAATTTTGTTTCACAGCAGTATGAAACATTTACTAAAAGATAGAGAATAATTACTACAGAAAATAGAATTTCTCTCTGATGCTGTCTGAATCATCTAGGTGAAGGGCAGGAACTAGAGAACTGACAGAGAGAGAAAAGTTATCGAATATCCTTTTATTTTTTTCTTCCAGACATTGCAGGAAGAGTTGATGTCTCAATTTCATAGCTTTCCTTTGTTCCACTTTTTGAAAAACTTAAATTAGTCTCACTTCACTTTCCAGTTTATTTCCTCTAGAAAACCATGTACATAATAACATCCAAATATTGGTGTTAGTCATTTATGGTTGCTTTCCTTGAAAATATGTAAGTAGAAAGTTCTTGAAGAAAGTTTTAATAATGACAAATGTTCAAATGACACTTAATGCCATATTCCTCAGAACCCAGAATGACAGTTGTTGTGGTTGTGTGCTGCTGAGTCACTTGCGACTCATAGCCACCTTATATAGGGTTTCTGAGAGGAGATGGTGGGTTTGAAATGCTGACCTGTGGTTAGTTGTCCAGTGATTATCTTACAGTGCCACATCAGGGATCAAAATGCCAGTGGTTGGTGGTGGTAACATGCCATGGATTTGGTTCCAACTCATAGCGACCCTGTATCGGGCTTCCGAGGCTGTAAATCTTTAAGGCAGCAGCAAGCCTCATCTTTCTCCCCCTAGATCTGCTGGTAGTTTCAAACTGTTGACCGTGACAATATCAGCCTGTCTTGTAACCACTAAGCTACCAGAGCTCCTTCTTGTTGTTGGGTGCCATTGAGTCCGCACCAACTCATAGCAACCCTATGCACAGCACAAGGAAACACTGCCCGATCCTGGGCCAACCTCATTACTGTTGCCGCGCTTCCGTCCATCGATGCTGCCACCTCACCAATCCATCTAGTTGGGGGTCTTCCTCTTTTTCTCTGACCCTCCACCTAACCAAACATGATATCCTTCTCTAGCAACTGGTACCTCCTGACAATATGTCCGAAGTATGAGAGTAATACCCTGGAAATATACAAATAAGTGTTTCATTATGTTGGAAGTCAATTAGACAAGATGAAAACTGCCACAAATAATGGATACTCCCTTAGTAATTCAAATTGAAAAAATATCATGAGCTATGTCCAGTTTTGTACGCATCTTCTAGGATTGATTACATTCGAAATTGCCAGCGATTCCGGGGGAGAAAGATGAGGTGTTCTGCCCCGGGAAAGATTTACAGCCTCGGAAACCCTGTGCAGGGTCACTATGAGTCGGAACAGACTCCACAGTACTTAACACCACCAACAACAATAGAAGCGCTATGGGCTAATGCGTCAGACTGCAAAGCTGTTTGAAATTCAAGGTCGGTGGTTCAAGCTCACCAGCTGCTCTTTGGAAATACTATACAGGGTTGATATGGGTCAGAATCAACTCGATGGCACTTAACAACAACAACAACAAGAAGTAAAATGGATTTTTCCCCCTTTCAAAGTATTATTAAATTAAAGGAGTATTGGTGGTGCTGTAGGATAAGCACTGGATTGCTAATCATAGGTCAGCAGTTCAAACTGACCAGATGTTGGTTTGTTATGTGCCGTGGAATCGGTTCCGACTCATAGTGATCCTGTACAGGGTTTCCGAGGCTGTAAATCTTTATGGGAGCAGAAAGCCTCATCTTTCTCCCTCAGCTGGTAGTTTCGAACAGCTGACCTTGAGGTTCACAGCCCGATTTGTAATTACTATGCCACCAGAGCTCCTTAAACTGACCAGAAGCCCTAGAGAATAAAGATAAGACTTTCTGCTCCTATAAAGATTTATAGCCTCAAAAACGCTACACAGGGTGTCTATGAGTTGGAACCAACTCCACACCACCTAACAGCAGTATTATTAAATTGTAACAAAATTATCAGATTTACAAATATGACAAATACCATGTTAAACCGTTTTATCATAATGGAATATTATAGTTATCTCTCATTCCTCTTTTGGCCAAAAAAAAATAGGACCAATTTTGATATGTCACTATTTTGTTCAACAGGCTATTATATTAGATGGTGTACTATTGTAATAACTTTTACCTTTTGCTAGAAAATATTTGTAACAGTAAACTGAAATGCAGTTTAATCAAAATCATTTTCTGAATTCCATTCTCATGAAATTGTCTTCTTAGCAGCAATTCCCTAATAGTGTCCTTCATTATTCTGCTTGAGTTAAAAACTGATGCCAGTCAGTTAGGAAAAGCAGTGTGAATGCAAAGGATTATTTATTTATACAGAAAATGAGTTTTGGTGAAGAAGAAAAAAAAAAAAGTGCAAATTTTAAAGTGTAAAACTTATAGATCTGTTTGTGTGGTTTGAAAGATCTCATTGCCAAATGAAATATTTTTCAAACTTTATTCTATATCCATTTTGCTAAACAAACAAACAAAATCACATATAGTCGATAAATTCTGATATAAAAGGGGGATGCAAAAAGTTTGTGGAAAAATTCCATGTTCATTGTATTCCATGAACTTTTTAAGCCTCCTTGTACTCCTAAGTGAATATGTTTCTTACTCCCACCTTGCCCAACATTAAAAGCCATAAAACCTATAAGTACACCAAGCTGGGTTTGTTCCTTGATGCAACAAGAAAGACCATTGAAAACGTTGGCATATGTAATTAAGAGAATATGAGAAGGGACTTGGTGTGGTGCTGTAAGATAAACTAACTGAAAGGTCAGGGGTTCAATCCAGCCCATCCTGGGAAACACTATACAGGTTTGCAGTCCTGATATGGTACATTATCCTGAAGGATAATGCAGTAGACCGCAAATCAGTTTGAACTGAAAGGTCAATGGTTCAAACCCACCAGCTGCTCCTTGAAACCCCTATACAGGGTCACTATGACTCTGAATTGACTAGATGGCACTGAAACAACGACATGCAGGAAATGCTTCCACAGCACTTAACAACAACCACAAAAAATGTGTTTATATAGGGTTTTGACTGGTATTAGGTAATTTGGGAGAGAATTCAAATCATTATAGGTTTACAGTGTAGAGTTGTTGTTATTAAATACCATCAAATCTGTTCTGACTCATAGGGACCCTGTATAGGGTTTCTCAGGAATGGTTGGTGGGCTTGAATCGCTGACTGTGGTTAGCAGTCCAATGCTTATCATCTAGTATGACACCAGGACTTTGCATACTGAGTGTTGTTGATAATTGTCATGAAGTCAGTTCCAACTCATAGCACCCCTGCATAGGGTTTCTGAGCAGCAGCTGGTGAGTTTGAACCACCAATCATGTGGTTCAAAGTGACCTTGTGGTTGAATGCTTACATTACAGTGCAACACCAGGACTCCGTGTATTCAATTTGAGGTGAATTACATTAAAAGATCCTAACTCTATCTAGGAGATTAGAAGGAATAAAGTATAGGCAAGCTGTAATTATTTAAAAACAAAAATCACAACTATCACATACCTTAACTGTAGAAAAGAAAAGTCTGGTCTTTTGGAGACTCTGCATAGAGTTCTTCATATTATTGTCTGTTGTTGTTGTTATGTGCCGTGGAGTTGGTTCCGACTCATAGTGACCCTACACAGGGTTTCTGAGGCTGTAAATCTTTACGGGAGCAGACCGCCTCATCTTTCTCCCACAGAACCGCTGGTAGTTTCGAACTGCTGACCTTGTGGCTTGCAGCCTGACTCGTAACCACTACGCTACCAGAGCTCCTTATTGTCTGTTAGCAGACATGAATTCAAATAGTCTCAGAATGACCCATTTGACCTTACTTTTTTTACTTATTCAGGAGTCCATGTATGACACCTTAGGATAAGCATTCTACCTCAGATAGTTTGAACTGCAAGGCCGGTAGTTCAAACTTACCAACTAGTCCTTGGAAAACCTATACATGGTCACTGTGAGTCAGACCCGATTCAAGGGCACTTAACACCAATGCTAAATATTTAGAACAACATAACAGAACTAGCACAAGAGGATGGATTTGTTGTTGTTAGTGTCATCAAGTAGCCTTGGCTTATAGTGACCCCGTATGGGGTTTCTGAGGAACTACTGGTGACTTTGAATCACCAACCTTGTGGTTCATAGTCCAATGCTTATCCTAAGGCACACAGAAACAAAGTATTTCCTCACAGTTTAGACTCGAAATCTGAATTCAGAGTGCCAGCTTCAGTGGAAGGCATTCTTTCTCTTTCAGCAATGGGATAAAGTTTTCTTCCTTGGTTCCTTGGTGGTCTTCAAAGGATGTGGCCTCAATCTTCCCCGTCTCTGTTTTCTTGATTGCTTGTTAAATCTCTTTTGTATTTCAAAAGAGATTGATTTAAAACACTAACTCTATTCTATTAACATAACAAAGAAACCCATTCACAAATGGGTCCAGGAGTCTGATGTGGCACTATAGAATAAACAGGGAACCCCAAGGTGGATTTGAACCACAAGATCAGTGGTTCTAATTCAACAGCCCTCCTCATAAACCCTGCACAGGGTCCTGTGAGTTTGAACTGATAGGAAGGCACTTAACAACAACTATAAATCTTTACAGAAGCTTATCTTTCTCCTTCAGAGGGAGAAGCTGGTGGGTTCAAATTTCTGTTAGTAGCCCAGAAGTACCCCATTGAATTGCCAGGCCTCCTTGCCATAGATATGTTGTTGTTATCAAATCAGTTCCCACTCATAGGGACACTGTATAGGTTTCCGATGTGCAACTGATGGGTTTGAACCACCAATCTTGTGGTTAGCAGTCCACTACTTATCCAACAGTGCTACACCAGGACTCCATAAATATGTTGTTGCTGTTAATCAAGTTTGTGCCATCAAGTTGTTCTGATCCATAGCGACCCTGTATAGGGTTTCCAAGGAGTGACAGGTGAGCTTGAACCACCAATTTTGCAGTTCAAACCAACTTTGCAACCCAGCGCATTAACCCACAGACCCACAGCAGGACTCTGCCCATAGATATAAAAGTTAGGAATTATAGCAAATATTTGGGGGGAGGGGACGCACTTTAATCTATAATATTGATGTTTTGTGAGACTGTTTATGTTCAACAGGAGAACATCCCAGCCTAGCTCTTAGTGCCAGCAGCTGTTAGAAACTAATGTCAGAAGAGTTCTTTTTTGGCCCCCTTACATCTTTAGCTGGTGATGATATCAAATTTAATAAAATAAAAATATTTATTAAACTATGGTATCTTTATCAGTTAGCATATTTTATTAAACTTTGCTCTTTGCAGGTTTTGTTTTGTTTTGTTTTGTTTTGTTTTTAATGTGTAATTCATACAATTGCACTATCTCTTATTCTCTTTAAAAACTTCACATTCCTCTCATTAAGTGAGAAGTTGTCTCAGGAGGCATGCAGTTTCCATACTCAACCCAAACTCTTCCCTCCCTGGACCTTCCCCCAGATTAGGTTGATTTTTATTACTAGCTCTGTTGGGATCCAAACTAACTTTTCCTGATTTTTTCCCTCTCAAACAGTAATTATCTATCTTCCCATAGTGCACTAATTATTATTTCATGATTGCCATTTTATAACTAAGCATTTATGCATCAGCTTTCCTAACTATACTCTAAGGTACTTGAAGATAAGGACATATATTTTGTCATTTTATTATCACTAACAAGATATCCTGGGTACTCCATTAATTTTAACTTCCAGAGTATCAATCAGTTCTCTGAAGGCACTAATTCTACTTCCACCCTGATTTTCTCATCTAAAAATTAGGCTTTTCAGAAGGTCTTCAGAGTGGATGCAGGATAAAATATAGGTTGTTATTGTTAAGTACCATTGAGTAACCCTGTATAGGGTTTCCTAGAAGTGGCTGGTGAGCTTGAACCTTGTGGTTCAAACTGATTTTGCAGTTCAGCACATTAACCCACAGTGCTACACCAGGACTCCAAAACATAGGTATACACATGTTTTTAAAAATTATCCCCTATGCTAAGCATTGGCCTGCTAGAAGTAAGTATGGTAGTTCAAATTCACCTTGAGAAATAATCTGCCTGCTCCTATAAAGATTTACAGTCTCTAAACCCTAATGAGCGGTTCTAGTCTATCCTATAAGTTTGCTGTAAAACAGATTTGACTGGATGGCAGTGGGTTTAGATTTTGGTACAGATATTTGGTATGGATATTTAAGGTAGTATTAAGCTCTGTATTAATATGGATTAATTCATTAAATGTACTTTAAAAGAAGTAATTTGGCTTCTTGATGTAGGTGAATTTAGTTGCATTGTTTGTGTTTTGTCTTTAGCTGTTCCTCGCACCAGTGATACCCAGTGCAGCTCTGTCCCAGAGCCCAGATATGGAAGGAGAATTGGTTCTGAGTTTTCAGCAGGTTCCATTGTTCGATTTGAATGTAACCCAGGATATCTACTTCAAGGGTCCACAGCTATCCGCTGTCAGTCTGTGCCCAATGCTCTTGCCCAGTGGAATGACACCATACCAAGCTGTGTAGGTAAGCATGTAATGCAAAGTGTGATAACTTGCATAAGGATGTGAGTTAAAATTGAGGAACAGTTTTAGAGAGCTGCTTTTCAATGTATTGATCCTGTCTCCATGAAGTGATCATGTTCATGATGTATTAAAAGGACAATTTGTTTTATGAAACCTAACTGAATAGCAGCCAAATCTTAAAAATATATATATATTTCATAAAATAACTCATCAGATTAACAAATACAAAATATATTTTCAGTATTTATTAAGTATGCCATCAATGCCAAAGCCATGAATATATAATAAAATTTCATTTTGGTATGAATCATTATAATGTTGATTTGCTATGTTACTTGTATACTGCCATTTTAATAACTGTATGCTGATGAATGTTTGAAAAGCAATAGATTAATGCAGATGGAATAGCAACATTTTGTTAGTTATAGTTTATTCAGTGTAGTTTTTGTCTTTTAGTTCCCTGCAGTGGCAATTTCACTCAGCGGAGAGGAACAATCTTATCCCCTGGCTACCCGGAACCATATGGAAACAACTTAAACTGTGTATGGAAAATCATTGTTACAGAGGGATCAGGAATCCAGGTAAATCCATAATGTCCAAAGTCTACAAACAAGCAGAGCCTACTCAGAGTCCTTGTTTCTTTCTTTATTTCTTTTTATCTATTTCATATTGGCATTGGTTATGGTAAATATAGCAACTATAATCTGTTACTTTTTACTTACTATTTCTGCAAAATATTTCTAAATATGTTCCTCTATTTTGAATAAAAATAATAAATATTTATATCTGAAGTAGCAGCAATGTGCTGCTTATGAATTTTTCAAATATCCTTTTCATAGCTTATTTTATCTGGGTTTGCCTTTTCCATACTTATGTATGTGTATATATATATATATTTATTATTATAAATATATATATATATTTTATTATTATTATTATCATTTTTTTAAATTTCTTTAAAAAACCCATATGATTGGGCACATTTCTTTAAGGCAGTAATAAGTACTAACTTAATACTATTCTTTGATAGATTCAAGTGATCAGTTTTGCCACGGAACAGAACTGGGACTCTCTTGAGATTTATGATGGTGGTGATATGACTGCACCTAGACTAGGAAGTTTTTCAGGTAAGATAGCACCAATTACCTTAGTAAGATTATGAATTGAGATCTATAAACACTAAAAGAGCAAAGACACCATCACCAAATGAAATTTCAGAGTAGACGTTTTCATACAAAACTCTTCTATATCAAAATGGCTTGTCAAATTTGAAAGTCTCAGAGTCAGGTTCCCCCAGAACACAGGAAAAAAGAAAGCATTGTCCCCTGGGAATAGTGCCTTTTAATGACTAGAAAAGTTTCTATATTATAGATTTTAACTGGTAACAAGATGTTGTTGTTATTAAGTGCCTTTCAGTCACTTCTGACTCATGGAGACTCAGCATATGGTTTCCAAAAGTGGCTGGTGGGTTTGAACTATCGACCTTGTGGTTGGAAGTTCAGTGGTGACCCTACAGCGCCACACCATGACAAGATGCTATTGTTGTTGTTAAGTACTGTATGATTATTGTTGTTGTTAAGTGTTATTGAGTTGGTTCTGACTCAAAGCAACCCTATACAGGGTATCTGAGAAGTATCTGGTAAATTTGAGATGCCGACTTTGCAATTTAAATCAACCTTGTGATTCTGTGGTTGTTCTGCAGTGTCACACCAGGACTCTAAAATCTAAAAGTAGTAATGTGAGCTGGGGGCAATGTGGAGATTAGATTGTTGTCATTTGTTGGTGTTAAATGCTGTTGAGTTGGTTCCAACTCATAAACACCCTGTATAGGGTTTCTGAAGAGTGGCTGGTGAGTTTGAACTGCAGACCTTACAGTTCAAATTAATCTCGTGTTTCAACACATTATCCTGCAATACCACTCATTCTCCAAAAACAGATGGTCTAAAGGTAAGCATCTGGGAAAATTATGCTCTGTGGGTCAGCACTATCTGAAAGCAGGCTATGTAAGGCCTGAGAATTTCAACTGTTAACATGAGTTTGAGAAAACCTTAACCCTTTTTACTGGATCTAACGCTATTTAGAAGTACCACACATTTTTTTTCTCATTCTTTATTCCACACTCAAATTTCAAAAGCACATCTATGTAATAACGATACTATTTTGAAAGTGTCCAGGGAGTCATGTAATTTATTCCCTCCCCATTGCCTATGAGCTTTCTTCCAATTCTTTTCTTTTCTTTCATGTGGCATGCTATCCTGTCTCTGTATATTTTGTCACTGCTTTCAAGTCGATCCTGTATATGCATGTCAATCTACTCAAATAAAACAGCATCACTATCACCATCCTCTTACTCATCATTTTCATTATCATCATCATCAAAACAATTAACATCCCCTGAGTACACAGCTGCAGATTAAACTGTGTATATACTCATACATGATCTATTTAATCCTAACAATGGCACTATGGCTGAGTTAATTATCATAGTTTTTACAAATAAGGAACAAAGGTTTAGATAGGATTGCATAGGTAGAAAATGTGTAGCTGGGATTTAAATCACATTTGGTGTAACTCCAGAGTCTGACACTTTCTGTCTGATTTAAGGATTCAGCTACAAGTAACTGAAAATGCAAATAAGGGAGAAATAAGTACCTGAAAGTTTATTTTTCTTACGTAACCTGAAGTCTAGATGTGAGAAGCTGTGTTTTTGTTTTAACTTAGAAAATTATCTATTTTCTAGAGCCTCTGACCTCAGCAGATTAGACCTTATATTTTACAGTCCGAACTGTGCTGCTTGGTCATTCCCACTGCAAATGGAGGATGGGATTTTAAATTAATTAGTTAATTTTAAACTGAAAATATTTCTTGTTAAAATTCTGTATTGTGATGCTGTGAGTTAATGCACTGGATGGACTACAAGGTCAGTGGTTCAAGCAAACCATCTGCTCAGTTGAACTGAGGCCGGTTTGAACTGAGCTGCTCAGGTCAATTTGAACTGCAAGGTTGATGGTTCAAGCAAACCAGCTGCTCCTCAGAAACCTGTACAGAGTCCCTATGGCATATTATTTGCTCAGCATATAGGTTGAATAAGTATGGTGAAAGAATACAAGCTTCTCGTACACTTTTTAAATTTTAAACCATTCAGTGTTCCTATGTTCTATGCCTCTTGGTACAGGTATAGATTCCTCATGAGCACTATTAAGTGTTCCAGAATACTCATACTTTGCAATGTTGTCCATCGCTTTTCATGATCCACACAATCGAAAGCCTTTGTGTAGTCAATAAAGCACAGGTAAACATCTTTCTGATAGTCTCTGCTTTCAGTCAAGATCCATTGGACATCAGCAGTGATATCCCTCATTCCATGGCCTCTTCTGAATCCAGCTTGAACCTCTGGAAGTTCTCTGTCAATGTATGTTTGCAGCCATTTCTGTAATAGCTTTAATAAATCTTTACTCTCATGGGATATCGAAGAGATTTTCTGATGATTTCTGCATTCCGTTGGGTCACCTCTCTTTGGAATTGGCACAAACATTGATCTCTTCCAATCAGTTGGCCAGATAGTTGTCTTCCAAATTTCTTGGCAGAGATGAGTGAGTGCCTCCTGTGCCATCTCACTTTTTTGAAAGATTTCAATTTTTATTCACCGATTTCTGGTGACTTGTTCTCTGCCAATTCCTTCAATGCACCATGGACTTCCTCCTTCAGTATCATTTGCTCTTGATCATATGCTACCTCTTCAAATGGTTGAACATGAACCATTTCCTTTTGGTACAGTGACTCTGTGTATTCCTTCCATGTTCTCTTGATGCTTTCTGCATCATTCGATAATTTGCCCAGAGAGTCTTTCAATAATGAAAGTCGAGACTTGAATTTTTTCTTCAGTTCCCCCAGCTTGAGAAATTCTGAGCATGTTCTTCCTTTTCGGTTTTCTGATCCTAGATCTTTGCACATTTTGTTGTAATATTTGGCTTTATCTTCTCAAGCTAATCTTTGAAATTTTCTTTTCAGCTCTTGTACCTCCTTATTTCTTACGTTTGCTTTAATATCTCTATGCTGGAGAGCAAGTTTCAGTGTCTCTTCTGACATCCATTTTGACCTTCTTTCTTGTCTTCTCAATGACTTTTTGCTTTCTTCTTGATGTCATCCCACAACTCCTCTGGTCTTCTGTCTTTAGTGTTTAATGTATCAAATCTGTTCTTCAGATGATCTCTAAATTCAGGTGGGGTATATTCAAGGTCATATTTTGGCTCTCATGGACTTGTTTTCATTTTCTTCAGCTTAAGTTTGAGTTTGCATATGAGTGAGATTAATTTGTTTTCTTTACATTGAGATCCAATCCATATTGAAGACTGTAGTCTTTGATCTTAGTAAGTTTAAGATATTCATATGCATATACTAGATAAAGGAATAAATAAGTGAATGACAGGAAAACAAAGAAAATTCCCCCTCACTGTCGAATATTAACTTATAAATATACAAGAAGGATGGGATTAGTAACTCACCAGTTGGCAACCAGTATAGTGGGACTCCTTCTGTAGTGCTGTAGGATAAACACTGAACTGCTGACCTCAAGGTAGGTGGTTCAAATGAACCAGACGTGCATCTGAATTCCTGTACAGGGTTACTATGAGTCTTTGAGTCAGAAGTGACTCCACAGCGCTTAACAACAACAATGATAGTAATAGTTGGTTCAGGCAGGAACATCAATTGTTGCTAAAACTGGCAGATACAGTTTTGATGAGGAACAGAATCTTTATACCATCTCAGGGTATTTCTCCACCTAATTCTTGTCTTGGTGTGGTGCTGTAGGATAAGCACTGGACTGCAAAGTAGGCTTGAACTGCAAGATCAAATTCACCAGTTGCTCCTCAGAAACCCTATACAGCAGGGGTAAGGAACATCAAGCACAAAGACCATATGTTGTTGTTGTTGTTAGGTGCCATTGAGTCCACAGGACTCATAGTGGCCTTATGTACAACAGAATGCAACACTGCCAGGTCCTACGCCAACCTCACAGTCATTGCTACGCTTAAGCCATTGCTTCTGCCATTGTACTATCCCATCTTGCTGTGGGTCTTCCTTTTTCTCCATCATTCCACTTTATAAAGCATGTAAAGTCCGCAAAATGATTTGGTCTGTCCCTGCCAAGACAATCTCAGTTTCAGTTATCACATTAGTGGTTGTTGTTGTTGTTTAGTGCCGTCGAGTCAGTTCAGACCCATAGATATCCTGTGTAGGGTTTTCAAGGAGTGATTGGTGAGCTTGAATGGCCCTTTGCTGTTCAAACCGACTTTGCAGACCAGCACATTAACCCTCAACACCATACCACGTGAGTTAAATTAGAAGTTTGAGCAAATGGTGGTGGTGGTGGTAGTGTGCTGTGGAGTCAGTTACGACTCATGAGACCCTGTATAGGGTTTCCGAGGCTGTAAATCTTTACGGAAGCAGAAAGCCTCATCATTTTCCCGCGGAAGGCTGGTCATTTTGAACTATATGCTGGACGAAATATAGCAGGCTAAATTTTAAGTTGATGGTTTTGTATGACCCATGAAGGATGATATAAATTTTGGCAGAAAAAAGGATCCCCACCCTGCTATACAGGATATCTGTGAATCAGAACGGACTCGACAGCACTTAACAACAACGACATAATGTTATTATGAGGAAACCTGAAAGACACGACATTAACAATGTGATTAATGTTAATATCACCAATAATGGGACATGGTATGTAGTAGTGATAAGATGGATCTCAGAGGGAAAAAAGAAAAAAACACACCCTGATTTGTAGTGTTTACAGTTTTTTGGTATGTGATGTCAATACCCCCCATGGCTAATTTCAAACAAGCAACATGATGTCACCAACAATGAGTTTGGAAGAAATGTTCTGAATCAGCTCTTATAAACTAGAACAAATCAGTTCTAACACACCACTGATGGAGTGCCACATGATGAGGTGTCTAAGAAGAATCACTCATCATAATTATATATATTTTTTCAAAATAGTCACAGACTTAATCTAATCATGAGTATCAGTCACACACAAATTGAAAATCTTCCATTAAAAAATTGACTTATATTAAAAAAAAATCATAAATAATGAGGAAAGTCTGAGAAACTAAGAAAATGAAAAGAACATAACATGGAGTTAGTGATCATGGATTCACTCATTTTAATATAAGGACAAAAAGGGAGACGGATGAAATTTTAGTGGCATCTGACATCAGTGAATTAGATGGCAGTGTTACACTGATGTTAAGTTTTGGGTTTTTTTGAGAAATGAACACTGAATTGTTAAGAGTAATGATTCATCCTGTCTGCAACCTGCTCACAAATAAAAAAAAATTAAAAAAATCATGCCATTTTGTATGTATGTTACATTTATACAGTATATGTGTATTCTTGGAATCCTGGTGTGGTACTGTGGGTTAATATGCTGGACTGTAAGGTCTGTTTGAACAACAAGGTTGGCAGTTCAAACACACCAGCTGCAACTTGGAAACCCTATACAGGGTCACTATGAGTTGGAACTGACTTGATGGCACTTAACAACAACTAATATGTGTATAGGTCTTTTATTTTCATTTTTGGAAGTAGGCAGATTTAAACAAAAAATTAATAAAATAGACCCTGAGCCATACTAATTTGTAGATGACAATATTAAGAGAAATTAGTGTGCTAGGGATAGATTTTGTAGGTATTAGAATAAAATTTTTTCAGTTTGTTAAATGTCTTTTTCTATCTAGGTCACAGAAAACAATATGATTGGAAATTTTCTGCATGTGTCAACATTTTGTTTTGTTTTAATTTAATCATTGACCTTCATTTTATATGACAACAAACTTCTTAGAATCCAATCTGAGAGGAGTCCAAAGTGTAAACCCCTTACATACAGGGTGTAGGACATGCCTTCTTTCCAGCTGTAGTATGGATATGAAATTAACCAGTGTCCTCCCAGTCCTCCCCAGATAAATGATAGCTGCGTTTCTTGTATGCCACCTCAGGCTTCACAACCCAGCATCTTCTATAGAATAGCAATGGATATTGCAAACTAGAAGTACATACAGGACTGTCATTCATGAATACTTGTTGCTTTTAATAACATTTAGAGGATGCAAGGTAATTTACAAGCCACTTTCACATATTTTACTCATATGCCTCTATAAGAGAATTACTTTTAACTTTACTTTTTGAATTGGAATGTATTAAAAATAATTGAGTTCTTCAGCGTAACAATTTGTGTCAGAGTTATGTCTGAAAAACAGGTTTTGTAATTCCATAGCTAGACACTTAACACTGTAATGCAATAAAAAATAACATACAAAAAAGTCACACAGCCAAATGTAAGTGTATTGAGTTGTTGTTGTTGTTAGGTTCCATGTAGTGAGTACCAACTCATAGAAACCCTATGTACAACAGAATGAAACACTGCCTGGTCCTGGGCCAACCTCACAATTGTTGTCACACTTGAACCACTTTGCCAATATATCATGCTGAGCATCTTCGTCTTTTTCTCTGACCCTCCACCTTACCAAACATGATATCCTTCTTCAGTGACTGGTCCCTCCTGACAATATGTCTGAATTATAAGAGATGAAGTTTGGCCATCCTGGCCTCCAAGGAACACTCTGGCTGTATTTCTTCCAGTACAGATCTGTTGGTTCTTTTGGCAGCCCATGGCACTTTCAATATTCTCCTCTAACACCATAACTCAAAAGCATCAATTCTTCTATGGTCTTCCTTATTCACTGTCCAGCTTTCACATGCATATGAGGTTATTGAAAATACCATGGCTTGGGTCAGGCGCACCTTAGTCCTCAAGCTGACATCTCTGTTCTTCAACACTTCAAAAAGGTTTTGTGCAGCAATACTACGAAGTGTATTGAATATTTACATATATAATTCATTGAGTATTTACATATATAATCCATTATGCTGGTGACTAGCAAAAACAACAATAACAAGGACTATTAGGAAATGAAAGTACAAGACTCTAGTCTTATATTTCCAAAAGCATATAGAATTTGAAAGATTGAGCAACATAAAGTATCATTTGAGAAATGAAAAGTCATATGTTTGAACTCAGAGAAGATACATCTTACTAGCAAAATACATGGCATAAGTGATCAAGGTAGTTTCTAGAGTAGGTGAGAATTGAAGATATTTTGGAGTTATTAGTACTAGTCCTATAGATAAAAAGCAAGGAAGAAATATATTTTTAAATGATACATAGTTTTACTGGAATAATTAAGGGGCAAAAACCACAGATCAAACCAGATTAAAAACAATACTGTATACTCAAATGGTTGAAATATTTGAACTATAATGAAAACATAGTTGATTAAATTAGCTTGTTTAATTCATAGTAATATACGATTCTTGCTACGCACATCATTCCAAAATATAAAAATAGAACAACAATGAGAGAATAGTAAACAGCACACAAATTGACCAATTATAAGTTAAAATAAGTATTTTTTTAAAGTTCTTATTGCAAACTGAGTGATAGTTTACATGGAAGAATATTGGTTTTACACTCATCATTTCATAGCAATCATTACAATCTACTCCATGCATCATCAATCAACAATATTTGCTTCCATTCCCTGTTTGTTTGTTTGTTTATTTTTTCAGGGGGGGTGATGTACACAAAAACACTCAGAAATATATAATAATTTAAACAACCAAAGAGCACATTCTAAACCCTGCTTCCTGGTGGCCAACACTCAGTCTTTCTCTTCCCATGAGTCTAAAAATAAAATTTTAATGGGTATCTTTTTATTTCCTTGATATGATAGTGAATCCTGAGTTGGCCAACAAAGGAGCAACAAGTAGTTTCGTCTTTGCTTTATTCCTGGTGCCTCTCTCTCTCAGTGGTCTACAGAATTAGTCTCACTGAGTCAACATTTCTCAATCACACAGAATTAGTCTCACTGAGTCAACATTTCTCAATCACACACATATAATAGGCCTTCACTCAGAAATGGTTTTATAGCAAAGCAATAGTACACGTCAAAGAGAGAAGTGGGTCTGTCTCTGTGAGTGGAGAAGACCTATTGGATAGGGGTGCACAAGTTTATAAGGGTATGAGTCTCCTCTTCCATGGAGGAGCTAATACATATTCATTAGGAGGATTGGTATGTTACTGTTTCTGTTGAATATTAATCTGTTAGACTTGGAAAAAGTTTTGAATATTCATTTCTTATTCTTGGGAAAGAGTTTCCAAGAATCTGGTGATCTAGAGGCATAGTTCTCCTTGTGCTCTTATGCTTCAGCTATTTTCGTTGATCTGAAGATTTCTTCCCCTTTTTTCTGGATAAGAAGTGAGAGGCCTAGGGGTGTGTGAGAGGCCTAGGGTGTGTGAGAGGCCTAGGGGTGTGTGAGAGGCCTAGGGGTGTGTGAGAGGCCTAGGGGTCCTAATCTGTCCCTGACATTGTTGTTGTTGATATGTGCTGTCAAGTTGGTTGTGACTCCTAGCCACCTTGTATGGGGTTTCCGAGGAGAGACTGGTGAGTCTGAATCTCTGAACTTGCAGTATTTTATTCTTACTGCCTCATATACATCGCTCTTAGGCCTTAAGATTCAAAGCTGCAGTTGTGTGCCCTGCTTTCTGGTTTTGCAGCCAGTACCTTGC
Organism: Chrysochloris asiatica; assembly: GCF_000296735.1. Classification (NCBI taxonomy): domain Eukaryota; kingdom Metazoa; phylum Chordata; class Mammalia; order Afrosoricida; family Chrysochloridae; genus Chrysochloris; species Chrysochloris asiatica. Next base: position 7,503,445 of record NW_006408613.1, on the reverse strand, counting down.
TGACTGGGTTAAAGACAATATTCAAGCAGATTAGTTCTTTTTCTTGGAAATGAGTCAGGACACCACCAATTTGTAGCATTGTCCTATGTGTGTTCCATTAGTTATTATGTTGTTTCAAGCAATAATCTCTCTGTATTAGGCTCACAGTTTTCTCCCTCACAATTGTTCAACACCAAAGTCACACAAAGGAGCTAAATCTGAAAATGTTTCAAAGTGTTTACTATTCAACACACATTTTTAGTGTGCTGACAGTGAACTATATACTAATGGCTAAGGCATGGAAAGACTGCCTATCCAGAGCCAATCCACTATGGAAGAAAATTAACTGCATCATAAACTCTGAATCTCAGCTAAGGAATCCATCTTTATAGGTGCATAAGCAGATACACATTTTGTCAGTAGGCAGTGGGGGTCTTATATTGTTCTTTCTTTCTTCTTTTGTTTTTTTTTTACTGTTCCTCCTTTAACACATTCTGATTTCTGATAACAACTTGAGTTAGATGGGAACTTGACTGGAAAAAAATTCAGAAATTACTAATTAATTCCATAGACTCAAGTTGAAAGAGTTTTATAAACCTGAAGAAAGATTCTGTATGCTAATCCAAGGTCAAGGAGAAATCCTTAATGCATTTTCAGAATGTTGTTAATTGCCATGTAGTACATTCTAACTCATGGTAAATTGAACCAACAAAAACTTATTGCTTTTGCGACAGGATATTTTATTGTGATGTGATTTGTTTTCTAATCTGCTGGTATTTTCTCTTCCTCATTCCAGGAAGAGAACCAGGTCTTTGCCTTAAAATCCACTGCCAGCCAGTCAATTCTGACTCTTAGAGACCCTTTATAGGGTTTCTGAGACTAAATTTTTATAGGAATAGAAAGCCTTAGCTTTCTTATGCAGAGCAGCTGAGTTTAAATCACAGAGCTTGCAATTAGCAGCCCAGTGCTTAACCTACAGCATTTTCATTAAACAAACAAACATTAAAAAACCCAAACCAAAACCCACTGCCCTCAAGTCTGTTCTGACTCATGTTGGTGTTGTTGCTGTTGCATGCCATCGAGTTGGTTCCAGCTCATAGTGGCACCATGCACGACAGAATGAAATATTGCCTTATCCTGCTTCCATTCTCAATAGTGTTACATTTGAGTCCATTGCTGCTGCTGTGGCAATCCATCTCATTGATCTTCCATTTTACCGGGCATGATGTCCTTTTCCAGAAACTGGCCTTTGCATAGCCAATAAGCCACAAATAAACTTCTTTCTGTTATTCGCTGCTTTCAGCCCATCTGATGTGAGCAATGATTTCCCTAGTTCCACATCCTTTCTGAATCCAGCTTGAATTTCTGGCAGTTCTCTGTTGCTGTATCTTTGCAACTGTTTTTGAATTATCTTCAGCCAAATTACATGTGATATTAATGCTCTTGTTGGTAGATTTCTGCATTCCAATGGGTCAGCTCTCTTACAATTTTGTTGACATATATGAGTGAGTGCCTCCAGTGCTATATTAGTTTATGGAAAGATTTGAATTTGTCTTCCATCAATTCCTATAGTCTTGTATTTTGCCAATATCTTCAGTGCAGAATGGACTTTTTCCTTCAGTGACAACCATTCTTGATCATATACTACCTCTTGAAATAGTTGAACATATACCATTTCTTTTTGGTACAGTGACTCTGTGCATACCTTCCATATTCTTTTGACATTTTCGATATTATTCAATATTTTCCCATGATCTTGTTGTTAAATGCCATCAAGTTGATTATGACTCATAGTGACCCTGTATAGGGTTTCCAAGGAACAGCAGGAGGTTTGAACTGCCGATCTTGCGGTTCTCATTTCAGTGCTTATCCTGTAACACCACACCAGGAGTCCTTCAATATTGCACATCGAGGCTAGGGTTTTTTCTTCAGTTCTTTCAGCTTAAGAAATGATGAGCATATTCTTCCCTTTAGGTTTTCTAACTCCAGGTTATTCCACATTTCATTATTATACTTTTGTTCAGCTCTTTTACATCTTCATTTCTTCCATTCATTTTAGCATGTCTATGCTGGAGAGCAAATTTCAGTCTGTCTGACATCCATTTTGGTCTTTGCCCCCCACCCCACCCAGCTTTTTAATGATCTTTTTAGCTTTTTTCCTGTATTCTCTTCTTGATGTCATCCCACAGCTCTTCTAGTCTTTACTTCTTCAGTGTCTAATGCATCAAATCTCTTCTTGAGTGGGCCTTTAAATTCAGGTGGGATATATTCAAGGTCATATTTTGACTCTTGTGGACTTGTTTTCATTGTGTTCTGTGTCAGCTCGAGCTTATATAAGACCAATTGATGGGCAATTCCAAAGTCACACACTGGCCTTGATTTGGGTGATGGAATTGATCTTTTCTAGTGTTTCTTATCACAGATATAGTCAATATGATTCCTGCACATTACATCTTCGAGGTCCATGTGTATAGTTAGTTACCTTTTATGTTGTTTTAAAAAAATATTTGCAATAAATAAATAATTTTTGTCTTACAAAATTTTAACATGCTGTCTCCAGCTATATTTTCCAACTACTGATCATTATTCTTTGTTTCCAACCTTTGTATTCCAATCAGCAGTAATAGTCACTATATCTTGAGTGCATGTTTTATCAATTTCAGACTGAAGAAGTTGGTAAAATTCTTCAAATTCATCATTACTGGCTTTAGTGGTTGGTGCATAAATTTGAATAATAGAGGTATTAACTGGTCTTCCTTGTAGGCATACAGATATTATCCTATCGCAGGCAGAATTGTACATCAAAATGATCTTGAAATAGTCTTTTCGACCATGGATGAAATACCATTTCTCTTCATTTTGCCTAGTAAACTACAAGACTGTTCGATTCAAAATGGCTAATTACCAGTACCTTTCAGCTCACTAATGTCTAGGATATCTACGTTTATGTGTTCTAATTCATGTTTGACAACTTCCAATTTTCCTAGATTCATACTTTGTATACATTCTATGGTCAGAATATTAAAGAATATTTGTAGTTGTTTGTCTTCACTTTGATTTTTGCCCCATCAGCTAATGAAGGTCTCAAAAAGGTTTATTTCATTTCTATAATCATGGTTAACTTTACTTTGAGACAGCTCTTCCCCAATTGTATTTTGAGTGCTCATCTCCCAGCACTATATCTGACAATAATTTGGTGCTATTCATAATGTTTTCATCTTCTGGCTCTATATTTGACCATTGTCTGCAGCTTACTCAGACGGTTTTTAGTGGCTAAACATTCACAAGTAGTCTTCCTTTTCTTCTCCCTCTTCTGTCTTAGTCTGGAATTTCAAATTTATCAACCATGGGTGACCCTGCTGGTATTTAAAATACCAGGTGCATATTTTCCAGCATTACAGCAATACACAAGCCATGATAGTACTACAAACTCACAGACAAGTGGTGAATTCTGAATAATAGTTACCTTTTACTGAGTTTGCAAAACTGTAAATCTTTATTGTAGTAGAAAATCTTGTCTTTCTCTAGTGAAGATGCTGGTGAGTTTGAATGCCCAACAAGCAGCTTGTGTCTATACTCTGGGGTAAGTCCACCTCTTTACTTTGATTTTCAGTAGCCAAAACTCTGTCTGAGAAACTAAGAGGAAAGTCGTGAAGGCTGGATTTTGAAGAATTCAGTGAGCTTGCTCAGGCATAGGGTTTTTTTTTTCCCCCTACAATTTAAGTGATACTTGTTTTCCTTACATCATCAGGAAATGGTGATGGTTGTTTTAGGTGCCATTGAGTCAGTACCAACTCATACTGACCCAATGCACAACAGAACCAAACACTGCCTGGTGCTGGGCCAACCTTACAATTGTTGGCACACTTGAGCCCATTGATGCTGCCATTTTGACAAACCATTTCAATGGGGGTCTTCCTCTTTTTCTCTGATCCTCCACCTTACCAAACATGATATCCTTCTCTAGCTACTGGTCCCCCTTACATTATGTCCAAAGTATGAGAGATAAAGTTAGGCAATCCTCTTCTGCAAGGAGCACTCTGGCTGCACTTCTTCTAACACAGATCTATTTGTTATTTTGGAAGCCCATGGCACTTTCAATATTCTCCTCCAACACCATAACTCAAAAGCATCAATTCTTCTACCTCAGAAAATAAGGGGTAGCCTGATGCACATAGAAAGGTTAGATATTAAAACCAGGATATTGACAAAGAGCATTTGTTCAAAGGTAGGCAGAGAGCTTTGGAACCACTATAATTCAAGGAGCCATGTGAGCTCCAAATCAGAATATGTGAAAGCAGTGATTCTCAAAGTTTGAGTCTATTTAATATCCTGAGGCAAGGAAGAAATCCCAGGTAATGAAAGAGATTAAATCCCCGAACTTTCTGTAAAATGAGCTCTCAGGCCATATTGAAGTGGATTTAGAAGTAATAAAATATAAGAGTGAGTCAAAAATTATCTGCACTCAGGCTGAAGATTTCACATTTTAATCAAATACATCTTTTAGAGAAGACAAAATGCATCATTTTTGACATAATCTTCTTGCTTTTCAATATACTTTATCCATCTGTCAACAAGCTTTTGTAGTCCCTTATTAAAAAAATATTTTAGGCTGAGCTGCTAGCCATGAATACACTTCTTCATCAGAGTTGAATCTTCATCCTTGAAGGGCTGCTTTCAGAGGACCAAAGAGGTGAAAGTCTGATGGAGAAACATTGGGACTATAGGGAAGATGCTTTAACTCCTCAAAATGAAGTTTGTATAGAGTTTTAACAGTGTGGACAGACTGTGTGGGTGTACATTGTCATGCAAGATCACAATGTCCCTGGATGGCAGTCCTTCTGCATTTAATCAGAAATTTAGGCTTCATGTCTTCAGTGAGCATCTCACTGTAAAGAGCCCTATTGATTGTTGAACCTTTTCCTGGATAGTATTCCAATACTGGCCCTTGAAATTCCAGTTTTCCCACTCATGGTTGACTTTTTATTTTTAAATTTTTATTGTGAATTATGTGATAGTTTACAAGGGAGAACACTAGTTTTATTTACATTCATCCTATCGTGTATCATTTCAATGCCATGATTACAATCCCCTCGATGCATCATCAAACAACCAAAGGGTATACCCTACAAGTCTGCCCCTCAGTCATCAGCACACAGCTCCTCTCCCTCCCTGGGTCTAGAGTCCCCAACTGCTCCATCTCTCCATGTGAACATGGTAGTTTAAGTTCCCCAGCTGCTCCTCAGAAACCCTATTCAGGGTTGCTATGAGTTGGAACACAACAACAGCAACAACAATAGGGTTATGGAAGAACCCTATTGTTAAGTGGTAGGCTGCTAACTGAAAAGTCAGAATTTCAAGCCCATCAGCATACAACATTGCATAATAAAAGAAAAGTTCTAAGGCTGACTTCACAGAAAAGATATATAATTATAAATATGGGTGGCAAGGGTGGTTTCTCTAGAAGAGGAAAAAGTTGAAAAGATTCCCCAATCATTAGTAGAAGACCTATAAATGAAAAATGATCTGCTTCCGCAAGAATTACAGCCTAGGAAACCCTATTAAGCAGTTCTACTCTGATAGGGTCGCTATGACTTAGAATTGACTGGACAGCACACAACACTAAGTGGGAATAATGGAGAGGAAATTTCTAGTATGAAATAATCATGTGTGGCTGCTGACAGTGTTGTTGGGTAAGAGCGGGAGTATGAATTTGACAAGGTTTTGCAGGGATAGATGATGAGTTTAGTTTTGGGTATTTTGTGTTTAAAGAGCTATGGACAACTAAGTGTTATGAAGGGCCAGCTGGAATTTTCTCCTAGAGTCTTTCATTTAATTAAAACTCTTGGTAGTAGAAACACTTGAGTAGAGAGTGAAGGATGAATATCTTATCTTTTTAATACTGTTCACCTGTTTTGAATAATCATCAGTTTGTGTCTTTGTTTTTTTTTTTTTTATTAAAATGTTCTTTCTCTCTTTATGCAATGGAGTTATCTTCAAGGAAGCTTGATCTAAAATTTGCCCATATCATGGTCAGTTTTACATAACAAATATATCCTTGATGTCTAGTATGTGTATAATTGTTATCTAGGAAATTGTTTTAATATTCTATAGTGTCAAGTGTCTCTAGAATCTCAAACACATTAACTTTGTTGTTGTTAAGTGCCATCGAGTCGATTCCAACCCATAGCGACCCTGTACAGGGTTTCCGAGGCTGTAAATCTTTACGGGAGCAGAAAGCCTCATCTTTCTCCCGCGGAATTGCTGGTAGTTTTGAACTATTGACCTTGTGGTTCACAGCCCGATTCATAACCACTACGCTACCAGAGCTCCTTACATTAACTTTAGAGGGAAAAAAAATAAAAAAGATTTAAACTTACTCTTTACCTCCTTTTTAAAAACATGTTTTCTACTGAATTATTTTAAACTGATTGATGATGAATTTTGTTTGCCTCAGCATCCAGTATCATAGCTTCTTTGTTTTCCTAACTGTGGTTCTTGTAAACTATATTTTTTCTAAAGATTTACAGCCTCAGAAACCCTGTATAGGGTCACTATGAATCAGAACCGCCTCCACGGCACATAACAACAACAACAATGTATAACATAGGCTAGTACATTCTAAGTGAAAATAAATTATATAAAAATAAACCTATATTTTCCTTTGCACACATTTTTAGTTGAAATCATTTGCTGATCTCAGTGGTAATATTATTCACTATGAGTCACACAGAAATAGTCAAGGGGATACATACTAGAAAGAAACATGAAAAATATGTTGGATCAGCATCTACCCAGCCTGACTGCTCCCAACTCTGTAAAACCTGGGTGTTTATATTTGTCCCTTCTGTGTTCATGTCAAGTAAAAGAAAGGAAGGAAGGAAAAAAGGAAGAAAAAATGCAGATTACACAGTTTTAAGCAATGTGAAAAAGCAAATATATGCTTAACATGTAAGGTTTTGTGTGTTCATATACTGTATAATAAAAAGCTATCACAATCTTCTGCTTGAAGAGGACAGGAAAGATGATGAGCAACATTATTATACTTAGAGCTATGAACAATTTTTTTTTTTTTTCCAAATCACTGCATAGTTGATTTTGACTCATGGCAGTCCCATATGTGCAGGCTAGAACTGAGCCACATAGTGTTTTAAAGGCGTAACCTTTCAGAAACAGAAGGCCAGGATTTTCTTCCAAAGCCCTGGGTGAGTTTGACTGGCTTACTTTTCAATTAAGTTGTTGTTGTTAAGTGCCATGAAGTTGGCTCCGACTCATGTGCCACAGGAGTCTAAATACTTGACCATATGGTCGGTTTGAACCACAAAGTTGGTAGTTCAAACCCACCAGCTGCTTCTCAGAATCCATATACAGGGTTTTTATGAGTCAGAACTGACTTGACAGTATTTAACAATAATATAGTATTTCTGAGGAGCGCCTGGTGGGTTTGAACTGCTGACCTTATGATTAACAATTCAGTGCTTATCTTACAGTGCCACACCATGGCCCCATTAGTAACGCAGTACATTTACGCTACCCAGGGTCTCTCCCTAAAAGAAAAAAAAAAAATGGTCGTGGTGGGTATGTAATGTTCAAAGATTCAGTGTGTCCTTCAAACTACATATTTGTAAACCTAAATAAATAGCCTCATTTTATTCTATTTTTCATGCTAAATTAATCTGCTTTATTTCTTATAGGTACCACCGTGCCAGCCTTGCTGAATAGCACTTCCAATCAGCTCTATTTACATTTTCAGTCTGATATTAGTGTGGCAGCTGCGGGTTTTCACCTGGAATATAAAAGTAAGGGCAACTATTCTACATTTGACTTTAATTGTTATATTGAGTAATTTTTGTAAAGGAAAAATAAATCCACACTCTAACAATACTAGAAAATATTATCCTAAAACCACACTTAAAATTTTACAAAATTGGGTCTCACAAAACCAAACTCCATAAACTACACATAATAAAAGACAAATTAATGGTAAAGTATAGAAGTTAATATTTGGAATAAGTAGATAAAACAACCTTTATAAATTCAGGTTGTTTGTGTTCAAAAAATAATATTACTAGTTTCCTTGTAAGTGATAATAAATAGTATGATTAACACCCAAAACATAGAAAACCAAAACTTACAACTAAATTATGATTATAAGCCTTTTTTATTTCTAGTCTTAAAGGCTCTTAAAATAGCAAAGAGCAGTAACTTCAATGTCTGCGTTTGTGTATTATTCATTTTAATTGGAAGTATGAATTGCAAAAGAGAGACTCTAACCTTTTAAAAATGGATCTGAGACTGAGTTAATAGTCTGATAAATGGGATGACAAAGGTCAAATTCACAAATCTTTGGCGTTTGATTATTCAGGTAAACCTTGTAAAACTGAAATAAAAATTTCCAATGAAAGTGAGGTTTATTTTAGGACATGTTTTCAAGCGCTAAAAAATGCTTAATGTTTATATTCATCTCCTTTAATAAGCAGTTGCAAATAAGCAAATACATGGATAAGCTTTAATAAGCGATCTTTTGAATTGAGATAAACAGTGTGCTAGGATGTAAATGCATGCATGTTTTTGAAAGGCCGATTTCCAGCTGATGATAAATATTCTGAACGAGACACAAACCACAGGGCTGTTTCACATTCTGTTTAAATTTTCCTACTTATTATAGGCATTTGTATGCAAGTTTATTCCAATTTATTTGAATAGGACTACTTTAGTGACAGTGTAAAATGATACTGTGGGTGTTATTTATGTGAGATGTCTTTGAAGAAAACCTGCTACTTTGAAGCATTTTGTGAGCATCTGTAGATAGTAAACTATATACTTCATTTGTGATAGTGTTACTAAATTCACTAATATTTTTAGCATCGTTAGAGTTGATGAATGCTTTATCTATTCCTCTCACCATTATCTTGTGACTCATAACTTTCATTTACATCTTATTGAAAGAGGGACTGGTCAAATAATTGGCCAGCAGCCTTCCATGTACACACATGGACTTCAACTCCAAAAATGTAATTATCCACATTCAACTTTATTCTCAGTCTATATAATTAATTAAAGAGCGATACTAACATATTCCTCATGAAAATGGATCTTGTTCAAGAATCTGGCTTTGTTTAATTGCTTAAAATATTTATTTTATTTGGCCAAGCAAAATGCTATGCTTTCATTTGTTATCACTTTGTTTTTTAAGTGTTTTCTGATACAACATTCTGATTGTTCATGCTATTAATTACCTCTCATGCATTTAGAGGAATCATTTCTCTACTCTAATTATTTGTTCTCAAGTTTGAAATATGGATTATATGAGATGTCAATAAAATTAACCTTACTAAGATCTGTTAATTAAAGGGTGTTGTTGTTTGTTGTTTTGTGCTTTCAGGTTAGTTCTCATTCATAGCAACCCTATACACAACAGAACAAAACACTGCTCAGTTCTGCAGCATTCTCACATTTGTTGTTATATTTGAGCCCATGTTCTAGCCATTGTGTCTATCCATCTCATTGAGAGTCTTTCCTCTGCTTTACCAAGTATGTTGTTGTTTTCAGGGCCTGGGCCCTACTGATACCATGTTCAGAGTCCATAAGATGAAGTCTTGCCCTCTTTGCTTCTAGGGAATATTCTGGTTGTATCTTTTCCAAGATAGAGTTGCTTGTTCTTCTGGCAACCTATAGTATATTAAATATTCATCACCAACACCATAACTAAAATATGTCATTTCTGTGTTTTTTTCTTATTCACTGTCCAGCGTTCACATGCTCATGAGGCAGTTACATGCTCATTTAGGGTCAGGTACACCTAAAAGATAAGATAAAGGAGCTCTGGTAGCGTAATGGTTACGAATTGGGCTGCGAACCATAAGGTCAGCAGTTCAAAACTACCAGCTGCTCCGCGGGAGAAAGATGAG
>NW_006408613.1:7480494-7483610 GCF_000296735.1 Chrysochloris asiatica | reverse complement strand
GGACAATGAATAAGGAATACTGTAGAAAAATCAATGTTTTTGAATTAAGATGTTGGTGAAGAATATTGAAAGTACCGTGGATTGCCAAATCTCTCTAGGAAGAAATACAGGTAGAATGCTCCTTAGAAGCCTCCTACTTTGCACATGTTGTCTGGAGGAACCACACCCTGGAGAAGAACCACACCCTGGAGAAGGACATCATGCTTGGTAAATTTGAGTGCCAGCAAAAAAGAGGAAGACCCCCAAGTGATGGATTGACATGGTAGCAGCAACAATCAACTCAAATGCAGGAAGAATCCTGTGGATGGCGCAGAACGGACTAGTGTTCATGGCACCTAAAAAAAAAAACATGAATGCATAAGACCTCTCTCAAAAGGTCTATAGTTAAATTAATAAAATAATTACTTTTTTTCTTTTTAAATAATTACTTTTGAAAAAAAGTTTATAACCTTTCTACTTTCCAAAATGTGTTTGCTGTACCTTTAAAGCTATGGGTCAGAGTCTATTTGATGGCATTTGACTACAACATCAACATACACTAAGAAAATTATATTAAAAATAAAAATAAAAACAGCTATAAGACAACCGAACCAAAGACCTAAAGAAAAGGACACATGCATGTAATTTAGCTTAGAATTTTCTGGCAAATACAAGCAAAAAAGAAAATAAATTATTTACATAATTTTAAAAATATACTAATCATTTTAAGAAGAATAAACATTTTTTATTGTGCTCTATTCTGTAAGGTTTATTTGCAAAGTATGTGGTACTCAAAGCACTTTTTCTGTAAAATACATTGGTGATCTTTACATAACAGGTTTGTATTCATTTTTTATTTAAAAAAATATAGGAAATGCATATTTAAATGCACTAATTTCAGCAGAAGGCTGGGTTGTTTAAATTAATCACCAAGATATCATCACTCTAAAGTTACACTAATTGCGAATTTGCTTTTAAAATACTTTTTCATGTCTGTGACTAAATATGAACTATGTTCTATTTCTTTTGCGTATTCATTTGAAGGGAAATATCTAAATGAAGATTCGAAATCTATAAAATTCCTTAAGTCTTCTGAAAAAAAAAAGTATGAAATATTTTAACAGGATATCATTATAACTATAAATTGACAAATTGGATTAGTTGTCTATAATTGTAAAAATTCTTATATATGTGTAAATTATGAATGCATATCTTAATTGCACCAATAATAGTAATGTAGTTGTTTAACTTGAATCAAAAGTAAAAATAAAATCTTAGGAAATAAGATATTAAACATGATGGAATTTTAGTATATACCTAAAATTCTGTATGAGATTCATTCTGTGGTGCTCAGAGATAAGAACTCAGTATCTTGCACAAAGTATGCAACCTAAACATGAGTGCTTATCTAATGGTATAATGAAGCTATTGTCCTTACCAACCCATGTTGAAACCCTTTCTATATTTCTTTCCATTATCATTATTCACTGATCTACAGGATTTTTTGTGAATATTTTAAATTAAAAAAAGACAAAACAAAGAGTCTTCCTAAACACTGCAGTTCAGCAAACAAAAATACTTATCTGTTTCCTATTAAAATTATTTTCTTTTGCACCGATTTATAATTATGTATGTCTCCCTTATTCTCTACTGTGTGCTAACTACACCAAGGACCAAAGAAGCATTTAAAGTACTATATATCCAGGCTTTTATTTTAAATCACAAGAGAGTCTTCCAGAAATGTGAAGTGTCTCTTAGTCAACAAAATTGTAGCTTCTTTTGGTGTTGAACATAGCACAAAAGATTAATTATAGGTTAATAATTCACTCCTACATCAAAATATCATTATTTTGGCATTTTAACAAGTATTAAATTTAAGTGAAAGGTGTAATATAAATTACATAATCACATAGTTCTTCATTTGATTTTCTTTTGAAATAAAGGAATTGAAATAAAGTTCTCCTTTTTACTGTGATAGAAACCTACTGCCTTGGAGTTGATTCTGATTCTTAGCTACTGTACTGGGCAAAGTAGAACTGATCTCAAGCATTTCCTCAGTTGTAAATCTTTATGGACACAAGACAGCCTATCTTTCTCCCTGGGAGCATATGGTGGGTTTGAACTTTTGATCTTTCAGTTAATAGGCAATATTTAACCCACAGCAACTACCAGAACTCCTTTTTCACTGATAGTCTGTGGAATTTCAAACATGAACAGATTTGAGAAGGGTAGAAGGAAGGGTGGGGACAATCATCCAACCTTCCACACTTACCATTAAGTTTACATTATATATCAGCTGCCTTATGTTTGTTGCTTGAGACGATCATAAATTGTTGTTGTTTGAATTCTGTTTCTACCCAGACAGATCATATCTCAAAGTGTGACTCACATGAAAAGTAGACTGTTTTCAAATTAACATTTTTTATTTGGTGCATCAAACCTTTTTTCTCATTTTAGAGTATTTTGTTGATTGCTTTCAGCAGTATGCACTAGTGCCTCTTATTTCATCTCTTCTGTTGGATGATTGTGGTCTCAACTCCTCATCCCTGATCTCCTGAACATGAATTGTGGGAACCTTACTTTCATTGCCAACTATTTAAGTACCTTTTATATGCCATGCTCTGTCCTCTCACTAGGTGCTTTAGATACGTACATGGTAGTGAGGAAAGAACAAATCAGAAGAGGTCTCTGATCATTTAGAATTTACATTTTAGTGATGAGGGTAGAGCACAAAAAAGAAATTACTTCAGCAACCACAATGGTTATAGATTTGCACCTTTAAGCAAATAAACAGAATTCTGAGATGTAGAATAAATTTAGTTTAGTCTGGAATTATTTTTTGAAGGAGGGATAAAGAATGAGTAATAGTCAGCTACAGAATGACCTAAGGAAAACTTTCTAGTCAGTCTAAACTGGCAACACAAGAACAGTGACAGCAGCAATGGACTCAAACATAATAACAGTTGTGAGGATGGTACAGGACCAGACAGTATATCCTTCTGTTGTGCATAGTGTCACTATGAGTTGAAAACCATTTGATGGCACCTAATTACAACAAAGTAAATATTTATGAAGCTATTGTTGTTGTTCTTAAGTGCCATTGCATCATTACAGACTCAAAGCAACCTTATGCACAG
>NW_006408613.1:7470075-7480394 GCF_000296735.1 Chrysochloris asiatica | reverse complement strand
CTACTCCCGTAAGGATTTACACCCTCGGAAACCCTGTACAGGGTCGCTATGGGTCGGAACCGACTCGAAGGCACTTAACAACAACAACAACAACAACACCTAAAAGATAGCAAACCTGTTTAGAGTTTCTGAGAGCAGCTAGTGTTTGAACTGCTGAACTTTAGGTTACCAGTCCAGTACTTATCCTACAGCGCCACACCAGGGCTCCCTAAAGAAATGCTGTTGTTTGTTGTTAAGTACCTAAAGGTATTGTTTGTTGTTAAGTGTCATAGAGTCCATTATAACTCGTAATGATCCTGCATAGGGTTTCTAAGGAGCAACTAGTGAATTTGAACTGAAAACCTTGTGGTTTGCACTCCAGTGCTGTTCATACAGTGCCATACTTGGAGTCCTCTAAAGGTATGGTGGTGGTTGTTATGTGCAGTAGAGTCGGTTCCGACTCACAGAGACCCTGTACAGGGTTTCTGGGGCTGTAAATCTTTACCGGAGCAGAAAGCCTCATGTTTCTCCTGCGGAACAGCTGGTAGTTTCGAATTACTAACCTTAAAGTTCGCAGCCTGATTTATAACCAGTACGCTACTAGATAGTGTCAAAGTAAGTTGTCAAAAATCATATAATGAGTTTAATTTGCTAGCGTAGCTTTATATCTACTAAATAGGCAATTTCAGTGAATAAATCTATAAATTCAGATTTTTACTAAAATTCATAGCTATGACTTCTGGTTTGGGGGCGGGTGAAGCTGAGACAGATAGAAAAAGTTCCTTTGAAAAGGGCAGAAAAAGCAGAGAAGGAGTGGTCAGTGGAACAGCGGCAGAGATTTGGATCCTGTATAAGGCTCCAGGCGCCAGTTTCCCGCTCCCACCTGTGGAGAATTCTGCCAGTGGCAATAAAATACGCATTTTCTGAATCAATCTGGTGGCCAGTGGTCCTGAGGTTGGAAGGTCAAGCAGAGGTAGTGACCCAGTGCTGGAAGGCACGAGCTGTGTATCTGGAGGAAAAGGTGTGACCGATTTTTTAGTTTTCACTTTTCATTTTTCATGTATCTTTCCTCTTCACTCTGATCGCGCCATCACTGCCCAGCCCAAACGCCTTTATATGGGCAGTAGCACCCCCCTAAAAGGGTCCAGCATTGCACCCAATGATTTACAATGGCACAGAGAGGAATCCCACAGGCTGCTTCTTATGACATCTGACTCTGAGCCCCAGCCCCAAAGTTGACCTGGGTGGGACCCTTTATCACTGCCTACACAGCAAAGGCCATTGGACAGCCAATTATGATTTTATTTTTGTTTTTGATTGGTGGTTTCTGTCTCTGCTTTTATATTGTTTCTGTCTTTGGTTCTTTTGGCCTTACTCTTTTCCCAGGAATGGGAGCTTTCTCCCCCTACCTTACCCAAGAGACAGCAACTGTGCTCATATACTCAAGCTACAAGCATACCTTGTAATATCCCACCATCTGGACAAGAGCCAATACCAACTGTTAAGCATTGCACATGAAAAGGGAAGCCTATTTCCAGATCATATCCACCAGGAGACACTCAGTAAGCTTAACAACAAAGCAACATACACCCATTTAAGCATTAAAAACCCATATAACTACTGAAAATGTCCAAGAAAACACAATGAAAGATCTCAACACATGTTCCAAAACAGAAAAAAGTAGCCAAGAAAAGAGTTGGAAACAGACACAGACTTTCTAATAGAAGAGCAAGCTGTGGATCTGCCTGAGAAGGAATTCAGAAGAATGATATGGAAACAAATTCAAATGCTCCAAAAAGGGGTGGAGGAAAATAAGAAAGAAGTCAGGAAAGTGCTACAGGAGCAACCAACAAGATAGATACAGCATTGGAAACAATTCAAAACCTGCAAAAAGAAGTCCAGATGATTAGTAATAAAGTATCAGAAATGGACAGTACACTGAAAGGGAAAAACAGTAGAATTGAAGAGATAGAAGTCAGAACCAGCAAGCTGGAAGACAAATCTCTCAATACTGCTAAGATAGAAGAGCAAGCAGAAAAAATGATTAAAAAATATGAAGACTCTAAGATTCATGCTGGATAACATGAGGAGTAATAACGTATGAATGATTGGCATTCCAGAACATGAGGAATCACAGAAGTCCACAGAAGAGATAGTTGAAGAACTTCTGGAAGAAAACTTCCCTAACATCTTGAAGGATGAGAAGATAAACATTCAAGAAGCTGAATGAACCCCAGGAAGGATAGACCCCAAAATAAAATCACCTAGACATATCATAATCAGAAAAGGCATTTGACAAAATCCAACATCCACTCCTGATAAAAACACTCAACAAAGTAGGAATTGAAGGGAAATTCCTCAACATAATTAACAGCATATATACAAAACCAACAGCCTACATTACTCTCAACGGAGAGATACTGAAAGTCTTCCATCTGCAAAAAGGAACCAGACAAGGATGCCCTCTGAGAACGGGAACCAGACAAGGATGCCCTTTGTCACCACTCCTATTCAATATTGTGCTGGAAGTCTTAGCCAGAGCTATATAGCAATACAGGGAAATCAAAGGCATCCAAATTGGCAAAGAGGAAGTAAAACTCCCTCTATTTGCAGACAGTACGATCCTATATATAGAAAACCCCAAAGACTCAGTAAAAAAGCTACTAAACCTCATTGGAGGATTCAGTAAAGTGGCAGGGTATAAGATCAATATACAAATATCAGTAAGATTCCTCTATAGTAACAATGACAGTGCTGATAAGGACATTAGGAAAGCAATACCATTAACAATAGCTGCCCAAAGGTTGAAATGTCTAGGAATAAATGTAACCAGAGAAACAAAGGATGTATACAAAGAAAACTACAGAACACTACTACAAGAAACTAAAAGAGATTTACAAAAATGGAAGAATATACCATGCTCCTAGATAGGTAGACTTAACATTGTGAAAATGTCAATACTGCCCAAAGCAATTTACACATATAATGCAATCCCAATCCAAATTCCAACAACATTCTTCAAAGAGATGGAAAAAATATTTACAAACTTTATATGGAAAGGAAAGAGACCCAGGATTAGCAAAGCAATGCTTAAGAAGAAGAACAAGGTGGGATGTCTCTCACTCCCTGATTTCAAATTTTACTACATGGCTACAATGGTCAAAACAGCCTGATACTGGTACAATAAAAGATACATTGATCAATCGAACAGAATTGAGAATCCAGAAATTAACACATCCACATACTGCCAACTGAGTTTTGACAAAGTACCGAAGTAGATTGCATGTGTTGGAGATAGTCTCTTCAACAGAAAGTGCTGTCAGACCTGGAAAGTGATATGCAAAGGATTGAAACAAGGTCTTTACCTCAGGCCTTACACAAAAACCAACTCAGCATGGATTAAAGACCTAAATGTGAATCCCAGAATTACAAAGGCCATCAATGAAAAAATAGGGAAAAATGTGAGGACTCTAATACAGGGCATACACAGACTACCACACATTTTGAAAAGTACACAAACAAATGTAGACAACATAGATGATTGGGACATACTAAAAATTAAAAACTTATGTGCATCAAAAGACTTCATCAAAAAAGTAAAAACAGAACCCACAGAATGGGAAAAAATATTTTGCAACAATTCATCATACAAGGGACTGATTTCCAAAATATATAGGAACCTACAACACCTCTACAAGAAAAGGACAAGTAACCCAATTTAAAAATGGGCACAGGACATGAATAGACACTTCACCAAGGAGGATATCTGTGCAGCCAACAAATATATGAAGAAATGTTCACGATCACTAGCCATTAGAGAGATGCAAATTAAAACAACAATGAGATATTATCTCACACCAGAAATAACAGCAAAGATCAAAAAAAGTAGAGGACAATAAATGCTGTCGAGGATGTGGAGAGACTGGGCCCCTTCTACTATTGCTGGTGGGATTGCAAAATGATCCAACCACTCTGAAAAACAATATGGCACTTCCTCAGAAGGTTGGAACTAGAGATACCTTATGATCCAGCAATCCTTCTACTTGGTATTTATTCTCAAGAAATACAAGCCATAACATGAGTAGATATATGCACTCTAATGTTCATAGCAGCACTATTTACAATAGCAAAAAGATGGAGACAGCCTAAGTGCCCATCAATGGAAGAATGGATAAACAAACTGTGGTACATACACACAATGGAATAGTATGCTACCTTGAAGAACAACAAGGAAGCGGCAAGCCACTGCCTAACATGGATGAACCTTGAGGACATTATGCTGAATGAAACCAGTCAGTCACAAAAGGAGAAATACGGCATAGGACATTATTGTAAAAGATTAAGAATAAGCACCCACACTAAAAGGGGGCAGGGAATAAATTCATATTTATGACTTAGTAATAAAAAAAAGTGTTTATTCTGTTCAACGTCCTGCTCTAAGAATGTTACATCTGTTCAGTCATCTGTTCTCACAAAAATCCTATGGGGATTAGTATGTACAATTTTTAAAGGTGAAGTAGTAAAATATAGAAAATATAGAATGTTATTAATCTATCCAGTTTATAGTCACACCTGATCGAATGCAGAGGCACAAATATTACATTATAAACACCATTTACTGAGCACCTTTTACAATGATCCCAACTGTCCTATTAGAAAAATAGCATATAGATTGTCCTGCTGTAAAAAAAAAAGACAGTAAGGGTCAGTACCAAACCAGAAAACAGGAGACACCTTGTTCTGCTCCTTTCTTGAAACATTAACACCCTCGACATTGTAATACAGACTTCTGGTATGGTGCTGTAGGATCAGCACTGGACTGGGAACCACAAAGTCAGCAGTTCAAACCCACCAGCTGCTCCTAAAAAACCCTACACAGGGTCAATATGAGTTGGAACTGATTTCACGACACTTAACAAAGCAGCAACAACATCCATAGTCTTTAAGGAGTTCTGGTGAAATAGTGGGTTTCACTTCGGGCTGCTGACTACAAGGGTTGTTGTGATCGTCTAGTCAGTACCAACTCACAGTGACCCTATGGGCAAGAGAACAAAACACTCCACTGTTCTGGACTAACCTCACAATTGTTCCTACACCTGAGCCCATTCCTACTGCCACTGTACAAATCCATTTCCTTGGGGGTCTTTCTCTTTCTCTCTGACCCTCCACTTTACCAATTATGATCTCCTTCTCTGGGGACTGGTCCCTCCTGACAGTATGTCCAAAATGTAAGAGATGAAATCTGGCCATCCTGCCTTCCAAAGAGCATTTTGTTTGTACTTTCTCCAACACATATTGGTTTGTTCTGGCTTTATTTCTTCTAACATAGATTGGTTTGTTCTTTTGGTAGTCCGTAATACTTTTAATATTCTTCTCCAACACCATAACTCAAATGCATATATTCTTCTACAATCTTCCTTATCCAATGTCTATCTTTCACATGCATATTAGGTTATTGGAAATACCATGATTTGGGTGAGGCACACCTTAGTCCTCAAAGTAACATCTTTGCTCTTGAACACTTTAAAAAGGTCTTATGCAGCAAATTTGTCTAATGCAATATGTTATTTGATTTCTTGACTGCTGCTTCCATGAGTGTTGATGGTTGATCTAAGCAAAACGAAGTCTTTGACAACTTCAATATCTTCTCCATTTATATGGATGTTGTCTATTGGCCCAGTGTCGAGGATTTTTGTCTTCTTTACATTGAAGTGCAACCCGTACAGAAGCCTGTAATATTTTATCTTCATCAGTAAGTATTCCAAGTCCTCTTCATCTTCAGCAAGCAAGAGTTAGTGGTAGTTGAATAGTGTGAGGAAGATCAAAAGCTAATGAGTCACTATTAGAAGTCAATTTTGTATGACTATAAAAGCAGAGGTCCACATATTCTTCCATCTGAGCAGTTTCAGTTTTGCCATGAAAAATAAAGACTAGATCCTTTTAATTATAGCATCCATTAACTTAAGTGAACATTGATAGGAAGCTCCCAAACAAACAAACAAATAAACAAAAAACCCAAAAGTTATATGAATGGGTGGAGTGTAAAATAATAAACTCCAAGTCTTAGTGAATTTATAGGACAGAGTGGAACAACACTGTATCATTTCCATAGCAGAGAGATAGCTGCAGGGAGAGATTGCACACTCACAAATTCAAATGTTAAGTACTTTTACCTGATGTTCATACATAGACTGAGTAAAAGAACATAGATAGATAGATAGATAGATAGATAGATAGATAGATAGATAGATAGATAGATAGATAGATAGATAGATAGACAGATAGATAGGGATAGACAGACAGACAGATAGATAGGTACATAGGTAGAATCTCCCTGAGGGACACAAATGGTTAAAAACTTGACTATAGCCTAAAAGGCTGGAAGGTGTGCATATTTAAGGGTGGGACTTTCTCAGCAATCTTGTCATTCCTTCCAGAACAGCCAGATACTACCTGTGTTTTGGACTTGGTAGTGGTTTTCCTGCTCCTTCCCCAGTGCTGGTGTACTTCTGCTTGTTATTGGTATATGATCCTCTTTGTTGGTTTTCCTGTCACATCCCCAGTTAAAGGTATTTTTGTTGTTGTTTACTCTTCCCCCAGCAACTGTCTGTCTTTGCCTATGCCCTATAGGTTACAGGTTTTGCTACCCTGACCTATCCTCTATCTCTATTATACACATATAATTTTAAAGTAATGATAAAAATTTTGTCTTCACTGTCAAACAATGTCTGAGATTTATTACAGATAAATTTATTAGGAGAATCTAACCTGACTAAGGTTTTTCTCCCCGCTTAGAAATTGTTTTCAACAAAATAATTTATTCTGAATTTTACATTTGGCAATAAATCATTAATAATAAAAAAAATCACTATCAAAATCTTTACTAACTAGAATTTTAATTGTGGTTGAACCTATATATATTTGCACTGTTAACTTTGAAGAAATACTTACATTTTGAGTCAGTACTTGGAAAGACCATGTGGAGACCACATCTGACTTCCATTGGCTTCACAAGAGGGAAAGAGAATGAAACTCACAATCAGCCCAAGGCTAATTCTTTTGAAATGGAAATCAGACATGTTTCTACCCTGTAACTTCCTTAACCCTATTCTGACAACCATCCTTTCCACAGCACTCTCTGCTTTACATCTATCTGGGTTTAACAATCCATTGCAATGGCCACACAGAATTCTTAACAATACTCATGATCATGAAGTTTATTAGGGAACAATTCAGGATCAAAACCAATACAGGACACAGCAGTTCTCCAGTCAGGAATACCTCTTGTCTGCTATACTGCTAGCATACCTCTCACCCTTGTTTTCAGCCTCTCAATCATGTGATCCCTTGGCCTCGGGCTTGCTCAAGCATGCATTACAAATTTCTTTTAGCCAGTATGTGAATGCCCAAAGGGCAGAGTCTTCAAGCCAGTCTCCTGCTGATAGGCACTCAGCTTCACTCAGCCCATAGGACTAGAGCTGGAAGCTTCTCTGTCTCTCCATGCCATCACCTCTGCTGCCACTTCTGCCATCACTGTTTCTCTCTGTAGGGATCTCATGTGTCACTCATTCTATTCCTTTTTAATAGTCCTTTGATCTTACATCACTGCTTCTGAGATGGCTCCTTTTGAACTTAGCTGGAGGGCAAAACTAACTAATCCCAGCTTTAGGGTCCTACATACCTTATTAAATGGTCTCATGCAATCATTTGGTAGGAATTAAGAAGACTTTAGGAGCTCTGGTAGCGTAGTGGTTATGAATCAGTCTGTGAACCTTAAAATCAGCGGTTCGAAATTACCAGCCGCTCCATGGGAGAATGATGAGGCTTTCTACTCCCATAAAGATTTACACCCTCAGAAACCCTGTACGGGGTCGCTATGGGTCGGAACCGACTCAGTGGCACTTAACAACAACAACAAAGAAGACTTTGAATAGAAAAATCACATCAAGTAAATCCAAGGCGCCACAGTAGTGACCAATGTTTTAGAGGTTAAACTCTAAAGCATTTGGCTTGGAAAGGCTGCTGTTCACAGTTTCTGTCCTAACTTCATTTTGAGTTCTGCCTCCATTTGTGTTCTTTCCAAGCACTAACCACCAATGTAGTAACTTTGAAGTTAGGTGGGAATGTGTTTACAAGTAGGTTACAACTCCCTTGACCAACACAGGGAAGGGCAGTCTTGCCCTCAGGGGACTTGCCTGGTTGTGCTCTTTCTTGTCTTTCACTTGGTAGCCAAGGTGCCAGGTCATGAGTTATATTCAAACATTCAAGTAGCCAGGTGGTTAGAAGACCCCAGAACTAATCCTATAATCTTTTCTTATGTGAAATTATGTACATATATCAATCATCCTCCTATCCCCACTTCTGCAGTCCCACTTGCAACAATGATGAACTGATCTGCTGCCAATAAAATTTTGTGATGATCATTATTGTTTTTTTATCACCTATAATAATAAGGAGCTCTGGTAGCGTAGTGGTTACGAATCAGGCTGCGAACCGCAAAGTCAGCAGTTAGAAACTACCAGCTGTTCTGTAGGAGGCTTTCTGCTCCAGTAAAGATTTACAGGCTCAGAAACCCTGTACAGGGTTGCTATGAGTTGGAACCAACTCCACGGTACATAACCACCATAATAAGCCAAAGGAATCCTGGTATGGTGCTGTAGGATAAGCACTTGACTACTAAACACAAGATTGGCAGTTAAAACACAAGTCACTCATAAGAAATTCTATACAGGGTTGCTATGAGTCAGAACTGACTTGATAGGACTTAACAATAACAATGATAAGCCAAATGGCCGTTAATCTCTTGGATACTATTATGGCTTCGTGATGATGGTTTTCTCATCTGGATGATTTTTCTTTGTCTTGTGTTTGTCTTGGTTAAAAGTTACTCATGAGTTCTCTATAAATATGTTTGAATTTAGGTCCATTTCCCCCCTATAAATGGAGCATAGACACCATCATATAAGTGTGTGATGCTGTAGGATAAACGCTCAGCTGCTAAACGCAAGGTCAGTGGTTCAAATCCATGAGCCACTCCTTAGAAATTCTATACAAGGTTGCTATGAGTTGGAACTGACTTCATGGGACTTAACAACAGCAAAAAAACAGTCCTATTTAATGACATAAACACTGTCAGCAAATATGATCTCAAGGGAAAGGTACTATAATTATTCAACCAATTAGCAATAATTTCTGGCACTGAGTTAAAATACACAAACTTGATTCAATGCATGAAGGTATATAAAAATAGTGGCATGGGAGGCAGTGTCTGACCTCCTCTGAATTCACAAAGGGAAGGAGGAGAATCATCACTGTCATTCGTCCAAGTCCTTGTATGGTATTGTAAGATAAAGCACTGAACCACAAAGTCGGTAGTTCAAATTCACGAGCCACTCCATAGAAACCCTATACAGGGTTGTTATGATTCACAATTGAATTGAAGGCATTTAAGAACAACAACAATAATTCCTAAGGAGGTTACAGTCAGACATGCCTGGACTCTTTAATCTTTTTTTACCAATTCTGACATCAACTGTCCCTCTCAAGGCATTCTCTACTGGGGTTAATATTCATTACATTGGACACACAGAACACAGACAATACTCACAATTATGTATTTATTATAGAAGTTAAAATTCAGCATTAGAAATGCTGAGGACACAGTTCTTTGGTCAGGAGAGTCTCGTCCCTGCCATGCTCATAAGCAGGTCTCTCTCTGGCCCTGGCCCCTTGGCCTGGCCTCTGCCTTGCTCTGTCAATGTTACAAAGCTCTTTTAGGGCTGCTGGTAAATGCCCAAAGTATTCTATATTCCATTATACATTTCAGCCCAAAGACACTCAACTAGCTACATGGATTAAGTGCCTGGAGGCACCATACTCTACAAACAAGCCTCCTGCCTAAAAGTATTCATGTTTAGTTACCCCATGGGTCAGGAAGATCACTGCTCTGTCTTGTGCCCTGGTTCTTGGTTCTGCACTTTTGCCACTCCATTATCACCTCTCTGATGTGACAGCTTTCCCATGAACTGGAGGTCAGACTGAGATGAGCCAGATACAGGATCCAGAGCAAGTGAGCAAGCTTTGCCAAAGCATTCCTATATATTGGATTCAAACCACACCCCTAAGGAAAACTAAGGTTGGTGACTTGAGTCACACTCTCTAGTGAAGTGGGAAAATCCTTAATCCTTAGTCCTACCTTAATATTGATCCTTTCCACCCACTGCCGTCAATTCAATTCCAACTCATAACAACTCAGTATAGAGTTTCCAAGGTTGTAAATCTTTATGGAAGTAGAAAGACTCCTCTTCCTTCTGGAGTGACTGGTGGGTTAGAACTACTGA